>NC_133620.1:94596362-94876362 GCF_048593235.1 Sminthopsis crassicaudata | reverse complement strand
TTTAGCTATAATCATCAGATTAGGAACAGAGTACACAAAGTCATCTCTTCTAAATTGTGTGGAGCCAATCTGTCCATTTTGAAGCACAGAAATGCTTCTGAGTGAGTTAGATTCCAGCCATTCTGAACATACTTAATAAAAAGACACTTTCCCCTGCAGTGCCTCCACACTCACTTGTTGCCCAGTAACCAGAAATATTGAGCCTTCCTTTCCATGTACCACTTGTCGGTAAATGTGATCAAGAATTAAGAGCTCACTCCAGCAGTTCTGAAGCAGCTTCATTTGGTCATCAACCTGTAAAAGAAACAGAAGGAATTTCACTACATGTATATATATATATATATATATACACACACATATATTTTTGTGTATAAGTCTCAGTTTAGAGAAAAGTGGGCTTGTTTGGGTGATTTAAGGATAACACGGTACACTTATTCAGATCTTAACCAAGCAGATCATTATTTTTCAAAACAAAAGGAACTCAGGCCATGTATAAATACTTAAAGTATTTATGATCAATGAACTGCTAGGAAAAGGCAATCCATTAGAGTGGTAGATAGAACATTAATAGAGCAATTAAGGTCTGCTCATGAAAGGTTTGGGCATCTGAGATTGCGAAATAGTGAGCGATCCACAGGCACCATTATGATAATCCTAAGTAGTCCATATTTATGTACCTGAAGGTTAATTTATTGAATGATCATCACAAGAAGTAAATATTTTGTTCTTTCAGACAGACAAATGGAAGAAAAAAATTTTTAATTCAGTGAAATCATAAGTGTAAGGAACTCTTAGTGTGGAAAACTCCTTCCACTGATACATAATGGCAGTTTCTGAGTAACTTAAATTTTTAGAGATTTACTTGAGGCACTGAGGAATTAAATAATTTGCCCATAATTGTATAGCTAGTTTGTGTTAGAAGCAGAACTTCACCCAGGTCTTCCAGGCTTTTCTCCTTGATATCTTATGTCTTGTTGTCTAGGGACAGAATTTATATAAAAGAAAATTAAGTAGTTAGTGTGGTACAGTGAAGAGGTTACTGGATTTTGAATAAGAGGTTCTAAATTCAAATTTCATTTGGAGATTCAAATGGGATAAGATATATAAAGCACTATGTAAATGTTATTTATTGTTCTCAAATTTTCTCCTCATCTCAAATATCAAAATGGTAAATATATGTATATATACATCAGTAAAAGTTAGGTCAATCTATATTTAAGTCTGTTTGTGTCTGTCTCGCTTCTTACTTCTCTCTCTCTCTCTCTCTCTCTCTCTCTCTTTCTCTCTCTCTCTCTCTCTCCCCCCTCTCTCTTTCTCTTCCCCTCCCTGCCCTTCTATCTGTGTCTTTCTTTCCCAGCTAAATCCTTGGAGTCATTAAACTAAATTTGGATAGATGAAGATGCCTCCTCATTCTTTCATTCTTTCCCCCTCTTCAGTGTTTTCAATCTACATGTTAATTTAATGTTAGCATATACATAATACTTTAAGGTTTGCAAAGCCCTTTACAAATATTATCTGATTTGGGATATAAATGCTATTATCATCCCCATTTTACAGGTGAGGAAACTAAGGCAAATTTGCTTAGGTTCCACACAGCTAGTAAGTATGTGAGCCAGAATTCAAACTTACATCTTCCTGTTAAGTCCAGCTATCTCTCCATGTGCCTCCTAGCTAACACTGAAAGGCAAATACCTACCTTTTAAGGTTATGCTTTCCAGCGTTCATGAACTGAAATGTTTCTGCTACTTATCCCAAGGAAGTATTAAAATTTCTCAAAGCATTATTCATTAAATGACTTAACTATGTACAAATGTAATTGTAATTGGTGAAACTCTAGTTGCAGCTGTTTACATAGATTCTCCCTAGTTTTAGTGATAAATATGCAGTGAAAGGGCCTATATTTGTATTCAAGCTAATCTGGCTTCAATGTTGTCCTCTGTAAAATGAGGGATTAATACTAACTTTTCCTCTGCTGATTATTTCCTATTTATCTTGTATATAAACATTTTGTTTGAATGTTTTCTTCTTTGTTAGACTGTAAGCTTCTTGAAGTCTTTTGCCTCTTTTTGTATCTCTAGCACTGAGAAAAAGACAGACAAACAGATAGAGATACAGAGAGAGGGGGAGAGGGAGAGAGACAGACAGACAGAAAGGGGAAGAGAGAGGGGAAAAGAGAGAAAGAGAGAGGGAGAAAGCATGAGAAAGTGAGAGTGAGAGAGACTTCCATTCAAACTTTATTTTGCTTTTCTACAATTTATGACATTAATATTCTAGCAAATAGGATTATTACAAGATTACTAACACTAGTATGGTCATACAATGGTCATACACCATCATTAATTATTTTATTTCTAACAAAATAATTATATATTTGTGAATAGATTATCATAATAATTTATCAGGTTAATTAATTTATTCCTAATAAAATAGTAACTAGCCTTTATATGTTTAAGCTTTACAAAGTGCATAATTACATTTAATCTTCATAATTACCCTGGGAGGGAAATGCTATTATTATCCCTATTTTGTAGATGAGAAATGTAAGGCTGAGAGAGGGTAAGTGACTTGCCTGGGATCACACAGTTAAGTGAGGCAGGATTTGCACTCAGGACATCCTGCTTGCAGGCAGAATGTTTTATTTTTTGTGGCATAATAATATCTTCATCTTAGATTTAGGTTGCTCCTTTATCTGAAGAGTTCAAAAGAGTGCATCAATATTGTTTCATGAAGACTCACAGCAGAGGCATTCATTAGGCCCATTTTCCAGATGGAAGAATTAGGGAAGGAACAGCAAAATGAAACAAAAAAAAAATCTTGCAGCAATAGAAGGAAAGCTAAACTGTAAAGCTGCAGCTCTTCATACAAATTTTATATCATCTCTTTTCACCAAAAATGGGTCCAGGAAAATGTATAGAAAAATACTTTTCCAAATATAACTCCATGTAAAATTATTTTCTTTGCACTTATTAAAAAAAAAAAAACAAAACAAAACCCTTAAGATTATGTATTTACACCCAACATGAAGAAAGAAAGGGGAGAGGGGCAGGTTCTGCAAAACAACAGCTTTCGTCCTAGCTCCTGTTTGTATTTTTTTCTTTAGCTATTGCCATGGCAACCCAAGTCTAATACACCTAGACCACATGAATCAGCACTTCTTCATCTAGGATTTCCTGGCTTCTAGTCTTTTCTTGACTCTGACCTCTATTCCCAGATCTTAAGCTCTCTGAGACTTGAGAATATGGCTTTGATTCTTTGTGTATCTCTCCTTGTGGACCGCACAAGGTCCACTGTCAATGGCTAGATTAATAAATATAATTGCCATTTTTTTGTTTTGGACTCAACCTGTGACTTCATAGGCATAAAGGACCTCCTTTACCAATGTGGTCAGATACTACTAGGTAAGTTTTAGACATAGAGCCACCTGGGCACTAAAAAGTTAATTTAATCAGTTAAGCAATATTTATTGTGCCTACTATGTACAAAAAGAGATAAAGAAAGCTCCTGCTCTCACAGAACTAACAATATAAGACTTGCCTAGGGGGCAGCTAGGTAGTGTAGTGGATAGAGCACCAGCTCTGAAGTCAGGAGGACCTGAATTCAAATCTGGTCTCAGACATTTAATACTTCCTAGCTGTGTAATCCTGGGCAAGTCACTTAACCCCAATTGCGTCAGCAAAACAAACAAACAAACAAACAAAAGACTTGCCCAGGTTACAGAGACAGGACTTTGGTCTTGCTGATTTGAGACCAGTTCTCTGATCCCTGCAACATGACTACCTCTTAGGTGATGCTTTTATAAGTCTTCATTGTTTTTGTTTTTGTTTTTTTAAGATTTTTAATTACTAGTTGGTTGTAGTTTTAAAACTTTCTAGAGTGATGTTCTTTTTTGGGGGAGGCACAGGGTCACATACTAAGTATTTGAGGCTGGATTTGAACTCAAGTTCTCCTTATTTCTGAATAGGCACCCTATCCACTGTGGCACCTGGCTAACTATTGGAGTTTATTGAATGGGGTGGATGATACCATCAGACCTGTACCTTAAGAGATCTCTTTGATAGCTGAGTGGAAGATAAATGAGTGGAGAGAAGCTTTGATTAAGGCAACTAACCAGGAGACTATGGCATTAGTTCAGATGGGAGAGGATGAGGACTGCAGGTAGTAGCAGAGGAGAGAAGGGGGGAATATGTGAATATAAAAGGAGAAACAATAGAACTTGACAACTGATTGGATATGGGGAAGATTTTCTGGAAGAATTTATACTTTGCTTATTTTCATAAACAATTAATTACTTGATATTTTGCAACATCAAGGAAATCAAGGACAGCTTCATTGAGAGCTCTATTCTTGTCAGAGAAGATAATAAACTTTATGTATGTCTATCATAGCCATGAATAAGAGGAAAGAGTTAATATGATTCAATTCTTCACTATCCGAAGATAAGAAGTTTGGTCATTCTCAAGATAATTTTCATTAAGAAAATAAGAGAAAAAACGGTGAATAAAGTACTTATGTTGAATAGATTCTCAGGGTATAAACACTGTCAATGTTTTGATAGATAAAACAATCTAAAGTGGCATGGGGGGATAACTTTGGGGATAGAGAATGCAAAGGCGGGGTGGGGGAAATTGGGAAAATCATTTAAATTATACTGTAAAGACTCACACAGTTGGCTACACTATCCTATATAATCCTGCATTATCAGTTATGATAAAGGAAGGACTTTATCTCAGAAATGCTAAGTTAGTCATCTGAGAACTCTTTGTATTGATGTGATAGCTGAGAGTCTAAAGTCATACAAGAAGCAGATTGTTGTAGGGAATAACTTCCCACAACTCAGAATTGTTAATCATTATAAACTTTTGCTTTCTCAGAAGAACAGTGAGTTTAGTAAACACCAAAATGAAGAAAAATGTGTATTATCTCTCCTAGGCAGACTTCATCCTTATCAACACTTCATTGTTCTTTCCTCACAACTCAACTTTTAATAAATGCTTGAAATAACTGAGATTTTATGTCAGTTTTCCTAGTAAAAAGGGCTTTAAAAAATCGATCTACTTAGAATCATGCTTGTTCTTGGGCTTTGAGGATTGTACAGTAGGGTGAGCATTTGACTGAGAGTTACTGGCATTTTCCTAGCAAGAGAGAGGTGGAATGATAAGGGGTTTCAGGGACAATATGGTTAAATTTTCCTATTCTGCAAATAAGGAAATTTTAAGTGATTTGCTAAACATTACACACCAACAGAGGCAGGTTTTGAATTCAGTTTCTCTATTGTAACACATTGCTTCCGTTCTGATATTTTATAATCTCTAGCTATACAAAATCAAGTTAACATTTCAATTCTGATAAATAGAGTGACTGTGACTGTGATTTTATGTTAGTCATTAATTACTAAGTGATTTTGTCTTTTGTTAACAGATAAGATTTCAGAGGATATTTAATAACCAAATCAGAAATGCCTTTTTGTGGTTAAGGCTGAATTGATTTCTATAAGCTTTGAATAATTTGAACCCTGAATAATCAAAACTCATGATGTTAATAATACCAGATACTTTTTAAAAAATGATTTTGTTATCTTTTTATACACATATAAGTCCTTGGAGGATAAAAAACAGAATCACATTAAAAAAATTCATTGCACACCTACTATGTGGAAATCACTATGGAAAGAAGGCATGCAAGGACCTGAGTCTATGACTGCTATTAAAAAGAGTTTGATGGTTATCTATAACCTCCACAATAAACTGCTACAAAGTCCAAGAAAAATGATTTAACACTAGCAATGATTAAACCAGCTCCAAAAACAATACCGCACTAGAGAATTAACAGCCAGTAAAACTCCCTTCTTGATTGATGCAATACACAAAAGATTTATAAATGACAGGTTCTTGACTAGGCCGAGATAAGCAGCAGAGATGCTGATGGACTTCATAATTGCGTTACTGTTATTTCATAATGCAATAAACTGTCTTTATCATGTGTTACCAGGGAAATAGGGCAGCTTGGCTTATTTCTCTTTTTATTGAGTGAGTGGTAAGGGGTGTGTTCCAGGATGAGCTCTTTCATTGGGGATGGGCTGGGGAGGGGGATAGGAGGTGAGTGGGGCCTTTCACATTTTCACCAAGGTACTGGACTTCAAGGCTTTAGCACTTCATGCCTTAATTACTGCAGTAGTTTCCCAGATGATTTCTCTTCCTCCCATTTTATCTTTCTCCATTATAAACACAGAGGACCGAATCAGCTTCCTTAAATATTTCTTCATATATATCCAAATTCTTCATCAAGTGCTTTAAAGTTGTTCACTAATTGATTCTATCCTATCTCATGGACCTCTCTTCTCATTACTAATAAGCATTTGTTAAGTAGCTCTACATTCTAGATACTATACTAAGTCTAGAGATAGAAAGAAAGGCAAAAGACTACTGCTTTCGAGAAATTCACAATCTAATGGAGATGATGGGAAAACAATTACAATCAAAAAAGCTATAGATAGCATAAATTGGAAATAATCAAGAGGAAAGGTACTAGTATTAATAAAATTAGTATTAATATTAGGAAAGGATTTTTATACAAGGTGGTACTCCTCCAGAAAAGAGAATTAATTTCCTTGCACACTGTACCTTGCACATACTGATCAGTGCAAATATCGTCTCCTCTTTTTAGAATGTACTTCCTGTTCAGCTGTGCCAATGATGCTCACCATCCCCCTTTCCCAAGAACCTATCTTCAAATAGGGTTCTACACTGTAGGTATTCAACAAATGGTCCTGAGAGAATGATTAACTAATGGGGTGATCTTGCATCAGACTCAGTTCCCATGCCAACACACTCTAGGGTCATGGATTTAGAGCTGGAGGAATTTCAGAGATCTTGTCGTCCACCTTTCCCATTATACAAATAGGGACCCTGAAGACTAGAGTGAATTACTCACATGAGTACACAAATTGCATATATGTATGTATATTCACACGTACGGACTAGATAAGTAAACCATATTTGTAATACTTTTTCTGTCTTATGGTTAGATTTCTGATCATCTTAATTCTTAATTTTATATATTTGTACATACATATATACATATCCGTCCACATCCCCCCCACACAGAGATATAAGTATTTATGTGTGTATATATACATAAACACCTACAAACAAAATATGTGTGTGTATCTACCCTAAGTCTCCAGCTAAAATCCTACTTTCTATAAGTTTTTTTCTTGATAACATTTAATTTTAGTGTTTTCCCTTTGTTTATTGTTTCCTATTTATTCTCTATATATCTTTTTTGTACAGGGTGGTTTCTATATTATCTCCCCCCTTAGATTTTTTTAAAGGCAATTGAGGTTAAATGACTTGCCCAGAATCACACAGCAATGGACTTGAGGTTGAATTTGGACTCAGGTCCTCTGTTACTGTATTATCTAGTTGCCTCTCCTCCACTAATCTGTGAACTCTTAGAGGTCAGAGACTGTCTTTGGCCTTTCTTCCTAGCCCCAGTGTTTAGCACAATATCTGGCACAAAGTGGGAACTTAATAAAGTTTTGTGACTGACTGACTGAATACCTAAAAGGAAACAACTGGGTACATTGGAAGAAACATTTACTGATTCCTAAATCTGAGGGCCTGAGTTCAAATTCTACCTCTGATAATTAAGACTTTGGTCAAACTTGCTTAACTTCCCTGAGGCTTCATTTTCCTGTAAAACAAAAGAGTTAGATTAGATGGTCTCTGAGGTCCCTTCCAGCTCTATGCCCTGGATCTTAAATGACAGAGATAGGATCTGAATCTTTGCTTTCTGACTTTAATGCCAGAACTCCTTCCATAAAAGTATCATGCCTTGAAGAGACTCCCTCCCCCCAATTTTTTCAGTGTTGATATGTATATGATAGTGATTGATTTAAAAAAAAAAAAAAAAAAGGCAGTCAGAGTTAAGTGACTTGCCCAGAATCACACAAGTGTCTGAGGCTGACTGGAACTCACCCTGCTGATTCCAGGGTTGGTGCTCTATTCTCTGTGCTAGCTGGGAGTCCCATGCAGCAATTGCTTTTGAATGAATAGGCAAGTAGTATAGGAAAAGAGATGCTGGGCATTCCACTGCTCAATGGATTCATTAACACAAGTTTGAAAGAGCCTGTATTTATTCAATAAACATTTATTAAACTCTGGCTGTATTTAAGTACATATCTGACTAGGTAACTCTCCTATTCAACCAACCCCAGTGGCTTCTTAGTGCCTCTAGGATCAACTATAAACTTTTCTGTTTAGCTTTCAAAGCTTTATATACTTTATCACGCAGCTGCTGTAGGGAGAATGAGAAAGTTAAAAGGTCAAGATGGATGGCCTCCATCTCTTTAGTAAAATAAAATATGAGGTTATTTGATGAGAATGAAGGATTGAGGAAGGAGTTGTGTGCTAAAGGAGAGGGTAGAAAATGAATGGAATGAATGAACCTTATCATTTATTATTATAGAGTTTGATGTGTCTTTTCTATTGTTGTTCAGTCATTTCAGTCATGTCTGATTCTTTGTAACTTTTTTGGGATTTTTTGGGGACAGGACACTAGAGTGGTTGGCCATTTTCTTCTCCAGCCCATTTTACAGATGAGAAAACTGAGGTAAACAGGGTAAAGTGACTTGTCCAGGGTCTCACAGTTAGTAAGTGTCTGAAGTTGGATTTGAATTCAGGGAGATGTGTCTTCCTTACTTCAAACCCAGAGCTCTATCTACAGCACTACCTAGCTGCCCTTCAATGTGCCCTTCAATATTAGGTACTTATAATATTGGAAATTGAATTCTTCCTGTGAGTTTTTATTCCATTTAAATTTGTTTCCATGATTCACAATGCCTCTCACAATACTTTTGCTAGTAATAAAGAACTGATTTCAAAACAGAAAATATATCACAACATAACATTCTCACTCTATTTGTTGTTTGCTTGCATTTTGTTTTCTTACTTTTTGATCTGATGTTTCTTATGCAGCAAAATAATTGTATAGATATGTCTACATGTATTGGATTTAACATATATTTTAACATGTATAACATATATTGGATTGCTTGCCATCTAGGGAGAGGAGTTGGGGGAAGGAAGGGAAATTTAAAACACAAGGCTATGCAAGGATCAATGTAAAAAATTATTCATCCATATGTTTTGAAAATAAAAAGCTTTAATTAAAAATGAAAAAAAAAGTCATTTAGCTGCATTAGAAAAAATATAATATAGACTTAGGCAACTACTATAAATGTCTTTATCCACGTGTCCATTTAAATCTGTTTCCATGATTCACAATGCCTCTCACAACAACTTTTGCTAATTTCTGTTAATAAAGCACTGATTTCAAATTAGAAAATATAATATAGGCTTAAGTAACTGCTATAAATGCCTTTATCTATGACCCAGAATGTATTAGAAATGTCCCACCTATTTTGTAGTTAGGCTTCTGATCATCTCAATTCACCAGTTCTGTGAATAACAAAATAAGGGAACAAGTTCTCTCAGTAATAAACAAGTATCACAATGCCCATGTACTATATTCTCGTGGCAGGTGGAACCACTCTCAGATCACCATATAGATGAATGAGATAAAAGGAAGGCAGCACCTTAGACAAACAGGTGACTAATGATACTTTCCAGAAGAATTCTAAAAAGCAGAGGAGTTTTTTGGTTCTTTGGTTTGTAGTCTGTCAGGAATAGAATTGAGACAAAATGTACTGCACACCTTCATAAGTCTTAATTAAATAGCATCACTTTTTAATAGTTCAGTGGAACAAGAGGTGTCCCAGTGGATGGGCAGGGGGGTGGAAGTGTCTGGAGTCAGGAAGACGCATCTTTTTGAGTTTAAGTCTAGCCTCAGACACTTTCTAGTTGTGTGACCCTGTCTGCCTCAGTTTCCTCATTTGGAATGAGGAAGGAAATAGCAATCAGTCCAGTATCTCTGCCAAGAAAATCCCAAATTGGATCATGAAGAATTTGAAACAATTCAGCAACCACTGAAGTGATGATACTCTTAATAATGATCCTGAATAATCAAGAAAAAGATTCAGAGTTATGGGATGGAAACTCAGAGGTTCATATATTTGCAGTATCTGCTACATATGAGGCCATTCATTTAAAGTCCAAAGTGTATTGGATTAAATTGTTGTCCTTCTTGAAAAGGACCAAAATGACATACTATCATAGTAGAATCAAGTTACATTGTACCTGACTATGGCTGATCAGACCAATATGAATCGTCTACCATAGGTTGGGCAAAAATAGTCCGTATGAGCACCTGGGGTAGATTCTCTAAATATGTGCATCTCATATTTCTTTTGAGCTACTTCAATTCCTCTGTGTGAGATGTTTTGGGGAATACTAGACAGGAAGCAACAGTGTCTCTATCCACAAAGAGTTTACAATTTATTTGCAAAGAAAACATGTCCCTACATGAAGGAGATATTAGGGTACATGATAAAGGACCAAATAATTTAAATCAACAAAGGTCATTGAGCTAGACTCAAGAAGAAAACATAATTTAGCTAAAATGTTGTCTCTGCCTTAAGGCAGAACTTATGGACTTCAACATTTCTTGGACCCAACATATCCAAAAGATAACTCATTAACACATCACCTGAATACACACCTCTTTCTTGCTTCCCTAATTATATCAGGAGCAGTTATCACAATCTTTCCAGTAACCTAGATTTGTAATCTCAGGTATCCTCAATTTACCACTCCTTCTCAATTCACATATCTAATTAGTTGCCAAGTCTTGCTGAGTCTACTTCTCTCTATTCATGTGGCCACCATTGTGGCTTAGGTTCTCATCACTTTTTACCTGTTCTATTGCAGTAGCTTCCCAGGCAATATCTCTCTCTTAAGCATCTCTTCTCCATCCTCCACACTGTTACCGAAGGTATTTCTAAGGCACAACTGTTACTATTTCACTCCTCTCTCCTTAAACTTGGCTTCCTATGGCCTCTAGAACTGAACTCAAACTGCCTTGTTTGATATTTAAAGCCTTTTAATCCCAATTCCAATCTACTTTCCCAGATTTATTATATATTGCTCTCTTTCACAAACTCTCTACTTTCATATTCTTGGTGGTCAACCCATTTACTATTTCACCTTCCATCTCTGTCTTTTCACATGCTATCCATCATGCCTGGAATGTACACCCTCTTCATCTAGATCTCTTACAAACCTTAACCCAGTTTAAGTTCCATTTTCTACAGAAGAAGGGAAAAGATGGAAACAAGCACTCATAAAGTTTATTATGTCAGGCACTGTGCTAAGTGCTTTATAAATATTATCTCATTAGCATTTGATCCTCACAAAATTTTTATTATTATTCATATTTTATAGTTGTGAAAACTGAGGAAGAAGTAAAGTGGTTTGCCAGTAACTAAGGTAATTGTCTAAGGCTGAATTTGAACTCAGATCTTCTTGACTACAGGTTCAGGATTCTATTTACTTTGGTACCTAATGGCCTCTAACCATCTAAATTTCTTTTGATTCCCATAGTTGCTTATGCTGAATATCATCTTGTAATTATATTTAAATTTGTATATAATTTTTATTATAGCTTTTTATATATAAAACATGTGCATGAGTAATTTTTCACCATTGACCTTTGCAAAAACTTCTGTTCCAACTTTTCCCCTCTTTCCCTCCACCCCCTAGATGGCAGGTAGTCCCATACATTTTAAATGTTAACATTTCTATATACTTATGATGGTGCATGTTGTTTCCATCATAAAATGTCCATTCCCTGAGGAACAGGATTATTTTATTTTTTCCCTGTTATTTTAACTGGCACACAACAGTGTTTAATAAATGCTTATTGATTGATTGACAATTTATCTAAGTGATGTGATTTCAATAATTGAATGTTTCTTAAGTTCTAGGGTATATGAATTTGATGAGCAAATACCTGACTCTACCTTTCACAATTTTAAGGCTTTCTATTATATTCTTTATTCTTTGTATTTAAGATTTAATAACAATAAAAAATAATGATCTTTTTAGTTTGTCTACATGTGTAAACCATTGTAACAGAAAGGGCAGAATATATATATATATATATATATATATATTTTTTTTTTTTTTTTTCCTTCCCAACTTAGGAAGCTACATAGAGTTGTAGCTCTGTCTCTTTGTCTTTCTCGCTTTCTCAGTGATACTGATGGAGAAGAGGGTCATATCTTCTGAGGAAAAGAATACATTATTATTAATTAATTTTATTTGAAGCTAAGGAACATGAAGTCCCCCAAAATGGGTAGAATTGACTCTTTGGCTAACTTTCTTTCTCTGCTCATCATAGCTTCTAAATTATTTAGTTTGCAGGATCAGAGAACAATAGAATGTGAAAACTGGAGGATACTTTAATAGTCATCCAGTATAATTATCCCCAGGGAATAAGAGATACAAAACCCAAGTTTTACAAACTCATTTTATGGATTTTTTGTTTTCCCAGAATACTTTATTTTTATAGTAACAGATCCTGCTTTGTATGGATGTTGCAAGGATCATGAGTACTTTGCCCAATTCCAGTGTTAGCTATTACTACAAAAGGAGGAGATTCTTGAGTTAATTTTTGAAAGATTATAAAAGATCATTTCTCAGGGCCAACCAACAAGTATTTTATTGAATGCCCACTATGTGTAATTATAGAAAAACTATACAAGAAAAATATTAATATCACTCATAAGCATTAGGAAGTATTGCTAACAATAAGCTTAGTGGAGATGATGGAATTCTTGCTGAACTATTTAAAACCCTAAAAGATGATGCTGTTAAAGTGCTGTACACAATATGCCAGTAAATTTGGAAAACTCAACAGTGGCCATTGGATTGGAAAAGGTTGGTTTACATCCCAATTATAAAGAAGATCCATTCCAAAAAATGTTCAAATTATTGTATAATCACACACTTTATATACCAGCAACATTATGCTTAAATTGTGCAAACTAGGCTTCAGCAATATGTGAATTAGCAAAAAAAAAAAAAAAAAAAAGCAGACTGCTTTCTGAAGAGACAGAGGAACTAGAAACCAAATTGCCAATATTCTCTGGATTTTGGAGGTTCAGAAGAAGATATTCTTTTGCTTTGTTGACTGCATAATGCATTACTGGATCATAACAAAATGTGGCAAGTTCTCAAAGAGAAAAGAATACCAGATCATTTTACTTGTTCCCTGTATGTAGGTCAAGAAGCAGTAGTTGGAATTCAACATGGAATAACTGATTGATTTAAGATTGGAAAAGTACAACAAGGTTTGTATATATTCATCTCATTTATTTAACTTATATGTAGAATACAATGCCAGGCTAGATGAATCAAAAGATGAAGTTAAGGTTGTCAGGACTAATAGCAACAATTTCAGATATTCAGATTATACCACTCTGATGAGAGAAAATTAAGAATCTGCTTGATGAGGGTGATAGAGGAGAATGTAAAAGCTGGTTTAAAGCTTAACATAAAAACAAACAAAAAAAAAACAACAAAACTAAGAGCATGACAACTCATTCCATCATTTTCTGGCAGATAGAAGGAGAAGAAAGGGAAGCCTGGTATTCTTGGGTTCAAAAATTACTGCAGATGATAACTGCAGCAACAAAATTAAAACCAGTTTCTTGGAAGGAAAGCTATGGCAAATCTGGACAGCCTACTAAAAAAAGCAGAGCTATCACCTTGATGACAAAGATCTATTTAGTCAAAGATACGGTTTTTCCAATAGAAATGTATGACTGTGAGAACTGGATTATAAGGAAAGGGGAGTTGCTGGGAAAGACTTTTGAGAGTCCCTTGGACAGCAAGAAAATCAAATTAGTTAATAACTTAAAGAGATTAATTCAGATAATCCACTAGGAAGGTCAAATACTGATGCTAAAGCTTGAAAATTTTGGCCACATAATGAAAAAAATGGAAAAGTGTCTGATGTTGAGAAAGGTTAAAGGCAAAGCAAGAAGGTGACAATGTAGGATGAGACAGACATAGTGTCATGTTAACAATGAACACGAATTTGGACAGACTTTGGGAGATAGTGGAAGACAGAAAGGCTTAGTGTGCTGTGGTCCATAAGTTTATGAAGAGTTGGACATGACTGAATAGCCACATAATGTATAATAGCAATTACTAATTTAGCACTTGCATTATTCCTTTGAAGAGATGCAAAGAAATTTAAGACAGTCATCTTCATTTGGGTATGTAAGATGTACATGCATAAAAAGATAATTAATAAATAATATAAGACATCATATAATAAATACCAATGTGCAAAGAAGAAATATCAGAATATGAAAAAGGCTGATGAAAAGAAAGGTAACATTTTAAGATATTTTCCAGGGCTTGCTCTTGCTGGTATTGTTCCATTTCACACTACTTCCTATTTCCTGCACTCTAATTTAGAAATCTCCTATGTATAATTAAAGCCAGGCTGTCACCTCTCTGACCAAGCAGATGTTAAATAAGCAACAAAGACAAAACACTCAAGTATGATGTGTTTTCTTTTGAGTTGCTTGGAATGTCAGAAATGGTGCCTGGAGATGTAATTATTATTTGAATTGGTAACAGGATAATGGGGTTAGACTTAGAATTCACACTCTTCAGGCATAGATTTAATGGTAACTGTGCCATCAGCCACTTAAGTCTGCTCTTTGTACAAAGGATCATTCTCTTGGACCTCAGTAATTAAGCCATAAATTAAAGCATATCTTGGCTAATTTATTCCTTGTGAAAAGAACACACCTGATTGAAGTCCTATGGATGATTGAGTGAAGAAGAAAAAGGTAAGATAATATAGGGGAAGATTCTACAGATTATACTCAGGGGTTCCCTTAAGGCTTGAATGCAAATTCTTTTTCTGTAAATTAGATTTCTGAGCCAGAAGAAGAGATTTTTCAGGAACTAAAATGTCCTTGGGTCCATGTTGGCTGATTGCTCCCTAGGCATTCAGCCAAAGAAGGGAGGAAAGAAGTCAAGTAGCCTAAATATTATTCACCAAAAATACAACAGAAATTAGGGACAGAGGTAAAGAAGCGATCCCTAGGGTCTTTTCAATGATGGGAATTCTCCCAACACAATGGCTCCTGGGAGAATTCCTTAATAGAATTTTTCACTGATGTGGAGTTGACAGACTCTTCCTTACCCATAGGTTAAATTAGCTCATAAAGGCACAAAGCTGTCTGTTCCCTTGGCCTGTTGCCTTAGAGAACCTAGATATTCATTCCCAGAAGTTGATGGAAGCCTTTCCTCCCAACCCCCAAAGTGAGAAAGTAGGTAATTCTAGGAACTAAAACTTTGGGATCCAAAGTAGGACATACAAAGTTCAGCCAAGTAATTTTTTTCCCTGGACTACAGATTCCATGACATCACAGACCATGTGTCTGTAAAAGAACAGTCCGCAAGCAAGAACATTTTTCACTGAATCTGGAATGTCTGGTACAAATAGTTATTGACAAAGGCATTCATTTTGAGGTATAGCATGGGGCTTTCTCCTCATGTCTTTATCAAAAATCGAGGGAAATCCTACAGTCTTGATAGCAGTTCTCAGGAAAGTTCAAGGAATATTAAAGGAAATTATGTGACTGAAGGTCATGGAATATCATAATTACTGAGAATTAGTTTCAGGTCACCCGAAGTCAGAGGCTCCTGATGAATGTGAGTAAGTAGGCTGCCAAGTAATAGGGGCTGATTTATACAAAAGGAAAAGAAACAGAATAAGGGAATAATTTACACAATGATCAGAAAAATATGAAGGAGACACAAAACTGAAGACTTCAGATCTTGAATTAATATACTGCCCAATTGTGATTTCACAAGAATGATGGTGAACCATGGCATCTTGGGAAAGAGTGATGGGCTACAGGTGTGGAATAAGTTATTCAATTTTAGACACAGCCAATGTGTTGAATAGTTTTATTTGACTGTACCCATTTATTATAAGGTAAGATTCTTTGGTAGGATCATGGAAGAGTCACTGAAATGTGTCAGGGATACAAAGAAAAAAATGAAAACAGCCTCAATAAAACAGTTTTTTTACAAGAATCATGTAAGCAAAGGAGCATAAAAGCTATCATCAGAGAGATACATTGCCTAGAAAAGGAAGAGAGTCAGGAATAGGATGAGAATGAGGGACAACTGATTGAAAGTCCACATGTTCTATTAGTATCAGTGCCATATAGAGATTTAGGGGGAGGGGGAGAGAGAGAGAGAGAGAGAGAGAGAGAGAGAGAGAGAGAGAGAGAGAGAGAGAGAGAGAGAGAGAGAGAGAGAGAGAGAGAGAGAGAGATGGTAATAGTGAATCAAAAGTAAGGTAGGTAGACAGTATATACCTTCTAGATGATAAACATTCTCCTGTAATGGAGTGAGAAGAGATGTGGAAAAAAGGAAGAATGGACCTTTTTGGGCAACTAGAATCATATTGAAGAAAAGGCCAATGAATGAGATTGCCTTCTGCTGCTTCTCAATTAGAAGGTTCTATCCAAAAGGTTTTATTTGAGCAAGTTTCAACTGGCTTTCAAGAAAGGATTGTTAAATTTTCTTTATGAGCATTTGTACCTTTGAAATCTTCTCCAAAGCTACCAATCAAGGTTTGATCAATTATTTGTTGATTATTTAGTTCTAAGAAAATGATGGGGAAATG
This sequence comes from Sminthopsis crassicaudata, assembly GCF_048593235.1. Classification (NCBI taxonomy): domain Eukaryota; kingdom Metazoa; phylum Chordata; class Mammalia; order Dasyuromorphia; family Dasyuridae; genus Sminthopsis; species Sminthopsis crassicaudata. The sequence continues at coordinate 94,859,742 of NC_133620.1, read as the reverse complement.
TAAATTATGTGGATTAAACTGAAAAGTGTATTGCATGCACATGGTTTTTTTTAGGAGAGGTTGTTAAACATTTACTAGTACTACACTGGTCCAAGTCTTCTTCTTTTCTCCCCTCAATCTTCAAAGTTAATGGTTGAAGATATGGTAAAGAGTTAGAAAATGGGTTAGTGATGATACTAATTTTCCACTGCTACCCTTCAAAGGCAAGACTGTATAACTTAGTTGATGTCTTTCTTCTGGGGTAACAGTTAGGCAGTACCTTTTATGAGCTCTATGTTTATTTCTTTCTGTTTCCTATTCTCTAGATAATTTAAATTTATTTATTCTTAATAAATAAAAATTAAATAAATTAGGCTATTACCTCAATTTGCAATTAAGATGGCCTTAACAATCACATAGGAAAAAACAAACTAACACCAAATCACCAATGGATAAAAACACAGACCTACATGGACCATCTACTCATTGAGTTACTCCATCAGTATGTTTATCTGGAATAAATATTGCTGATAGACAAGGAGTTGGACCCCATAATTAAACTGGGGAAATATTTGGGAAATTCAATACACACAGCATTTGCAATGATCCAAGTTGTATGCTAATTAACAAAACCAACTTTTCAATATCAGCATTTTTACAGAAATGCTAACTGAAATAAAATACCACAATGTTAAAAGAATAAAAACTATGGGTATCCCAAAGGGTAGGGGAAAAAATGTAGAGTGGGCATAAACAGGCTCTTCTTGAAGGATGACTTGAGTGCAAGGAATGGCATAAAACTAGCTACTCCTACCCTCATAACTCTCTGAGAAATTCTCTAATTGAGATGTTCTTTAGGTAACACAGACTGAATTCAGTCCCTTTTTAAAAATCAGTTCCCTAAGACTGAAATTCTCTCTAGTGTATGACGTAGTAAGAGCTTTACAAATGCTTGTTGAATTATATTGAATGGAATATATCAAGAGCAAGGGATAACAGACAATCCAAGTGTTGGTCCCTATGGAATGATAAAAAACAAAAAACCTGGTAGAATGCCATTAGTACATTGAGTAAGATCATCTTTAGAGTATTTATGGGGGGAATAAATATAAGAGTTGTAGAGGATGAGAAGGCATGGATGGGTAGTATTCTGTATAGCTCGAGGTGATAAAATCATAAGCCCATTGCAATATTGAAGTAAGCACTTCTTCACACCTTTTTCTGGTATGTATTTGAATGAAATAGGGACAGAAAGCACAGAACCAAATCTGGCATGAATGTTTCACTTGACACATGACTATATGTGCTTCCACAAAAGAGCTAAAGAGAGAACTGCCAGATATTTCATTCCATTTCCTCATTGATTTCCATTATAAAGAGAGAACCTAGAGTATGTGGGGTTGGAGGAATATGTTGGGATTGTGATATTAATGGGATAGAAATTGGTAGTGATGTAAAAGGGGTAACGACGTTTTTAAATGAAAAAATCACTTTGTCTCTGTGTTTCAGGTGATTCAAATTCTATTTAGAACAAATGACTAATTTCATGTGTTTGCCTATTACACAAGACATGGATTAGTCTTTGAATAGCAACTGACTACATCGGAAAAGTACATAGGATTTTCAGGAAAGCATTTTCCACACAAACAAACTGTTCTTTTGAGGGAGACATCTCTTCTGAGAAGGACTGGTATAATTCCCCCTCATATACAAACATAATTATTCAGAGATATAACTTTCCATGCACACTGTGATGTTGTCTAGCAGGTTGTACCTGCACAGGGCTAGTGATGGGACCTCCTGATTGAACTGGTACCAGTGGTTTCATTCAAATAAATTGATTCAGCAACTAACCCATCTAATCAATATTTACACCAAGTAGGTCAGTGGTTTTGGTGTCTTTTAGATCAAGGCACAGAAAAAAGTTATTACTACATATAGCTTATAAAACAGTTTCCCCATAACACAGTCATGAGAACAACCAACTCCACTGAATATAAGAGGGTTAAGAAAGCAGTGTTATAAGGCTGATGGAGATCTGATAATTTTGAGAATTAGCTTGTGAGAGTAGTTCTGAAGACTCCAAGAAATGGGAACAAAAGCATAAATACAAGGGCTTCTCAAGTGAGTTTATCATATGATTTACAGTTAATAATGATGATAAATTCTAGTAAAGAGTAAAAAGCAACATTTTTTCCCTAATCAATCAGTCAATCAATATGCAAGCATTTATTAAATACCTCCTGTATGTTAGGTCCTTTGCTAGACATTGGGGTCCTGATTTCCCCCAAGGAATTTTCATTCTAATGGATGACAGTATGTACATACACTAGTAATATGTTCCATATAATTTTTTTTGTAAGTGACTAATCAGAGATTTCCTCTACCTCCAAATTTTCAAGGCTATCATTTCAATTGGGGCAGCTAGGTAGAACAGTGAATAGAGAACCTGGTGTCAGGAAGATTCATCTTTTTGAGATATAATAAATATCTGGTCTCAGATCCTTATTAGCTGTGCGACCCTGGCAAGTTTATTTTATCCTGTTCGTCTAAATTTTCTCATCTGTAAAATGAGCTGGAGAAAGAAATGGCAAACCATTCTAATATCTCCACCAAGAAAATCTCACATGTAATCACAAAGGGTGGGACATGACTGAACAACAACAACATTTTAATTGAAGGTTAATTTCACATATTTGTTTGCTTTCTATCTTTGTTAGATTGTGAGCTTTTAAAGGTAGGGTCTTTCTTTTGCCTTTCTTTGAATCCACATTGCTTAGCTTAGTCTGGTACATAGGAGGAACTTAATAAATGCTTATTGACTGACTGACAAAAACCAAGTACTATTTACTGACATTGACATTATTTTTTGGTGATCGAAAATTTTGGGTTAATGGAATTTACAAAGCAAATGCACTGTGAACTACCTAAAGACTTAAATTACAGAATTTTGAGAACTTCCTCAAAGGATTATCAAAATTTTAAAAATGTAACTGGTTTTCTGCTTCCCTAATCAATCAATTCAACAATCTTAAGTGCCTTACTTGTGTCAGGCACTCTTACAAAAAAGAGACCCTCAAGGAATTCATAATCTAACAGAGTAACCAACTGTTAAACAAATATATACAAACAAGTTATGTATTGGATTAAAAGAAAATAATTAAGAGAGGCTGAAAAAAGCTTTCCATAAGAGATGGGATTTTAGTTGTGACTTAAATGAAGCCAGAGAAGTCAATAGGCAGAGATTTTGAAGATGGGAATATGAGGGAGCAAAAAAAATTGCTAGGAGTGGAGAGATGGAACAATCAAGAACTTAATAAGTGACCACCCTATGAATTATGGTATAGTGGAAGGATGTGAGGGCAGTAATTAAGAAGACTTGAGGTTTAGTTCTGATTCTCCTAAACTATGTGAATCACAATTTTGCCACCTATTAAAATAGGGGACTAGGGGTTACATAAACTTGAAGATTTTTTTTCTCCTTATATTTCCTAGCACCCCATCCCAGCATGTCTGAACTTCCTGCTAATTCATGATAGATGACTTGAATATAGCAAAGCCAGGTCAAGATAACTGAAGTAACCTATTTCCTATCCTCATGGGAACTCAGCCAACCAACCAATCAATAGGGTATTGCAAAAGTCACACTCTTTTCTTTTTTTAACCACTGAATGACTTCATTATTAATCTATCAATAAGCATTAAGTACCTACTATGTGCCAGACACTGCTAGAAAAAATTGCTCTGAAAAAAGGTTACACTCTATTGGGGAATATACATATATCTATTGATAGGTGTTTATGGTAGCTAGTGGATAATAGAGGACAATATTAGCACCTACCTCTCAGAGTTTCAGGAAATAAGATAATATTTGAGAAAAGTGTCTGGCACACAGTGGGTGCCACATAAATGCTTATTCCATTCTCTCTTCTCTTATCTTTCTCAGTGGCAGAAGGAGGAAGAGGTAAGTTTCAGTAGGTAGGAGAATCAGAAAAAATTTCAATGTAGAAGGGGTTACTTGAATTTCTTAAAGAAAATTAGTGATTCCAAGAGGAATGAGTGTTTTTCAAGTTTGCCAATTCAAAAGAATAGACATAAGAAATGAAGTAGTATGTATGAAGTACAGTTAGAAGACTAGACTACAGAGTAGTGGAGATTAATATGAAATAAATCTGTAAAGACAGATTGAAACCAGGTTGAGAAGGACTTTAAATGTCATACAAAGGAGTTAATATTTAGTTATCGAAGTAGTAGGAAACCACTGAAATGTATTGATTAGGAGTGAAATAGAGCCATGCTTTAAGAAACTCACTTGGAAAGTTGCATGGAGGATAGATAGAGTGGGGTGAGATATGAAATAGAAAGAAAAATTATGCAACTATTGCAATAGTTCAGGAGAGAAGTAATGAAGGTCTGAATTAGTTTAGTATCAGTGTAGCTAGAAAGAAGGGAATGGATACTAGAAATGTCATGATGGTAGAAACATAATATTTAACAACATGTGGGCTGAGAGTGAATAATTGAGGATGGCATCATGGTTGTGAACTTGAAGACTGAAAAGATAGTGGTGCCCTTGATACTAACAGGAAAGTTCAGAAGAGAGCTGAGTTTGGGGGACAAGATATCTGTGGTCTGGACATTTAGATTGAAATCTCTAACATGAAGTTAGTGATGAGAACTGAAACTCTGGGGAGAGAGTAGGGCTGGATATATAGACTTGAAAGTCATTTGCATAGAGATGAAAATGAGAGAGAGAGAGAGAGAGAGAGAGAGAGAGAGAGAGAGAGAGAAAGAGAGAGAGAAAGAGAGAGAGAGAATGTGTATGTGAGAAAGAGAAATTAGAGAGACAGAAGAAAAGAAAGAGAGAAAAAAGATGGAGAAGAAGAAGAGAAAAAGAAGGGAGAGAGAGAGAAAAAAAGAGAGAAAATAAAAGAGAAAGGGGAAATATGCAGAGTAGGTCCTAAACCTTTATTTGCTTCACATATCCATCACCATCCAGAATGGTGAAGCCCATGAACAAACCCTTTATCAGAATGATGTTTTTAGATGCACAAAATAAAGTATTCAGGATTTACAAAGGAAACCAATGATAATGAAATACAATTGTCAAAATAGTTAAAGAAATATTAACAGATTCCAGATTAATTACCCTCAGTATAGAGAGAAAAGAGAAGAAGGACTTAAGTAGAGCCTTGGAGTACACTTCATATGAATATCCATATGGATAATCAGCCAGTGAAGGAGACTGCGAAATGGTCAAGCAAATGGATAGGAGTAGAAGCAAGGTTAATGTAGAACCAAGAGTAAGCAGTTTTCACAAAAACCCAGAGAGGATTGCATATTCAGGAAAGTATGATCAATAGTGTTAAAAGCTATACAAAAAATCAGGAAGAAATGAGAGTAGGCAAAAGATAACCAAGAACAGCATGTCCTGCAATTTGGGATTGGTGCAACCTTCTATTAGATACCAGGTTCTATCTTATATCAGGTTAATTTCTTAAAGTTCTTCTTCATCTTTGAACACTCTACCCAATTTTTGATAAACTCTTAGCCTTATTTGTAAATCTAACTTCTATCCTAAATCAAAATGCTTTCTTTTTTTATTGGAAATGAATGGTTTTTGTTTTTTTACATTCAAAGTGTTATATAAAATAGATGCATCTTAGACATAATCTAGAATTGAAAGAATTTGACTCAGTTTCAAATGCCAAATTTCACTCAAATGTATGGTATATATTTCATTGTTTACTAGGGCAGAATTTGCCTTGTAAACTAGAATAAATGAAATCTAAGGATAATGGTGTAGCGTTTGAATGAAACTGAAATTGTTCTGCTTTGATAATGTGGAATCCAGTTGGGTTTCTTCCTCTTCTCTCCCCTCAGTCTCCCACTATTCACTCTGATATCCATGTTTGTTAGGTAGAGAATTAATTTCACTCATTGGGTGCAAATGTGTATGGCACTGACATCTCAGTGTTCAAAATCCATTCACTTAACTCCTTAATGTTATACTCCTGAACTTGATATTCAAGGCCCCTCACAATCCAATCTTCATCTTAGTTAACATCATTTTTATTCATGTAATAAGAATCATAGAATCACAGAACAGGAAGGGACTTTAGTTACCACCTCGCTCAACTTATACCTAACCAAGACTACTTTCTACAACATTTTTGACAAGTGGTTTCCAACCTGAAAAGAGAATGGAAAGAAAATAAGCATTTATATAGCTATATATTTTGCTTAAGTGCTTTTTACAAGCACTTAATTTGATTCTCACAACAACTCAGTGAGGTAGGTACTGTTATTATTCCCATTTCACAGTTGGGTAGCTTGAGGTGAATACAGGTTATGTGACTTGGCTAGGGTTATTAAGCCAATGAGCATTGGAGACCAGATTTGAACTCTGGTCTTCCAGATTCCAGATCCAGTGCTCTATCCATTGTACCACTGAGCTACTTCTATAAACCTCTGAATAGTCTGAGAGATGGGCCATTCTACTGGGCATAACTTAAAATATTAGGTATTTTTTCCATATAGCAAAAGCATAAATTTGTGCCACTCTCTTCTCCATTTTCTTAATTCTGTCCTCTGGAGATAATTAAGCCCCACTTCCTTGTGGCAGCCCTTTAAGTTGCTGAAAATAGCTATTATCTGACTGAATTTCTTGTTGTCATATTCATTTGTTTCAATCTTTCTCTTCATTATCCTGGTCAGTATCTTGTGGACATCTTACGGATAATCAATGGCTTTTCCCAAACACAGCATCCAGAACTAAATATGACATTCCAGATGTAGTCTAATTGGTAGGATGCTTACCTCCTTTATCCTGAAAGACTATGCTCCTCTTAATGTTGCCTACAATTGTTTTGGCTTTGGAGTGGCCATACCTTCATACTGTTGACTCATTAAACTTGCAGTCCATAAAATCCTTAAATTCTTAGCATTCAAAGATCAGTGAGACCAGTTTTTTTTTTTTTTTTTTTTTTTTTTTTTTTTTTTTTTTTTTTTTTTTTACAAAGGATCTCTCTAGGATCTTGGGTGAAGAAAATGCTATCCTGAGGGTTAGGCAACTATATGTGTGAAGCTCATTGAGGCTGAAGGAAGGACTCCTGACTCAGTTCTAGGTGATGAGTTCAAAGAAATAGCTAAGCAGTGATGAGTTTCCCTGAATAGACTAGAAAGATCCTATATTACATGAATCAAGTAAACAGAATTCCCTGCCTATCTAGGGCTGGTAGGAGGACTTGAGTGTAAACAACAGGCCAGATTCAAGATTCTTGTTAATTACTTTCATATGCTTTTCATGAATGAGAAAGGGAAAGATTTCCTGGTTCATTCAGATCTTCCCTTTCTGATTATCTCATTCTTTAAGTGCATCCCTTCCCCCTCCACTGGGGACTGAGTAATTAGATAGACATTAGGCCTCTTTCTCTTATCCCTATCTCTCTTTCTCCCTTTACTTTTCTTCCCTTCCCTTCCTTTCTTCCTCCCTCCCTCTATCCCTCCTTCCTTTTCTCTCTGTCTCTCTGAATATCTCTGTTTCTGCCTGTCTTTGTCTCTCTCTCTCTCTCTCTGTCTCACTCTTTTTCTTTCACTCTGTCTCTCACCAAAACACTCATTCATTAGCATCTACTTGATAGCAAAGAGCAACTGGTCAATTCAGTGCACCCTGACAGAGGGGAAATAGGGCCAGGAAATGACTAATGAAGAAATATAGTTAAGTGAACAATCAAACCCATTTGCCATGTATGACCATGAAAGCTTCATTCTGTCACTAAAAAAACACCACCTCTCTGCTGAGACATGTTTTACTAATCCTTTGAAAGCATGACTGTTTTTATGTTTTCTTTCAGCACTTAACATATAGTAACATATAGTAAGCACGTAATAAATGCTTTCTGATTGATTGATAAGTCAAGTCTTTGTAGAGCTAATGCATATAAACCCCCAGACAGGGCCCAAGGAAAACAGAGTAAGACTTTATTATTAGAACTAGGAGGGCTCTTAATGTATACTATCAGAATTGTATGGGACTTAAGAACACGAAAAGCTAAAATTCAGAATATTTGGACATAAAATGCAGAACATAAGAATAGTAAGGGATTTTAGAACATTCCATGCTAGAATGTTGAAACCCAGAGGCACTCTAGAGAAAAGCATGTTAAAATTGGAAAAGATTCTATATTTTTCATAAACTGGTCTGCTCACTGTTCCCCTAATATCTGCTTTTATGTATTTATACCTTTGCTCCCCCTTTCTCCTATTCTTAGAATGGGCTTCTCCATTTCACCTATTCTTTAAGGCTCAGATTCAATATCTTCTTTTTTGGTGAAACCTTCCCTGATCTTTCCAGCTAGTACTAGTGTCTCATCTGATCTCATGTACTTGTATTCTTCTATGTATTTATCACACTCTAATCGGTATTATGTTAATTGTATGCATTCCTTATCAACAACACTAACAATTTTAAGTAACTTGGGTAGAGGTTATCACCTTGTTTATTTTTGTGTGTATTCCAAAGCCTAATAAAAGTAAGGGCTTAATAAATGTTCTTTGAATGAATGACTGGAATTGAAACTTCCCTGGGAACCATAAATTATCAAAGTAGAAAATAAAATTTTTGTGTATATATATATTGCACTTGTCAAATTTTTAGATTTCATTTAGCCAAGAACTTTAGATAAAGAGTGAATAAGGGTCATATAAACATCTTATGAATTGATTTTATGGAACTACAATATCCCTCAATATTTATTCAATTAAATTAACATTGATATATAGAAATAGGAGCTGTGTGGACCCCCCCAACAACTGGAGGGGATCACTGTGAGGCAGAAATTAATTATGTTTTGAAGATATGAATATATGTTTCATTAAAGCTAGGTCATTACTTACCTTTAGGGATATCTAGAAAAGTTTTAAAAGAAAAAAAAAATTCTAGTATAGAAGTAGAAAGAATTTCTTGTGAAGTATTTCTTATCAAATCAATTATTTAGAATTCTACATAATTGAGTAAGAATTATTCAATTCTGACTCCCTACTACTCTGACAAGTATAGAAAGATACAAAAGTAAAAAAATGAGAATGTCCATTTCTGCTGTCATGGATGGCACAGGTCAGAAACCCATCAATCTCCTTTCACACTTGAGCTAATCAGTTCAAGGAGGGAAGTGCCAATGAGTTATCAGATCAATATGGTGAAGTATGGAGATTGATCCTCTCCTGGAGTGAGTGCATTAACAGACTCTCTAGTGTGACCTTTGCCCGGTAGTACAAATTATGCCCTACCACAAACCATATACTTGAATGAAGACCCCAGCTCCTCACTTGTTATTAAATAAAGTTGCTCTCCAGTAGGCAGATCCCCAAAGATGACAAATGAATTGAATGAGTAGTTATATTTTACTTGTTTATCATCTAGAAGGTCCTGTCCTTTAGAAATTGTTGCATAACAGAATTGCTAATGGGTTCACTTGATTTTTCTCTGTGGAGTGCTAGATGCAACAGTGTTGTAAAGTAATATGAAAGTTAGCCACCCACATATTCCAGACAAATATGTACTATACATAGGTGCCTATGGAATGTAATATTGAATATGTATGTATACCATATTGCTACCATGGCCAACCCCTTTGAGGAGAAGTGTTTTCAGTTGTAATCTAGCAGCCCCATTCTTTTTTTTTTCCTATAACTTTATTTTTTTAAATTTTATTTATAATTATTTTTGACAGTATATATGTATGAGTAATTTTTTTTACAACATTATCCCTTGTATTCATTTTTCCAAATTATCTCCTCCCTCCCTCCACTCCCTCTCCCCGATGACAGGCAATCCCATACATTTTACATGTGTTACAATATAACCTAGATACAATATATGTGTGTAAATACCATTTTCTTGTTGCACATTAAGTATTAGATTCCGAAGGTATAAGTAACCTGGGTAAATAGACAGTAGTGCTAACAATTCACATTCACTTCCCAGTGTCCCTTCTCTGGGTGTAGTTGTTTCTGTCCATCATTGATCAACTGGAAGTAGCAGCCCCATTCTTGAGATCTAAGGACAATCTTGTTTGTTCATTTGGCCATATTCAAATCTTTGTGACCCCGTGAACTTCACTACTGCACTCTAATAATACATATCCATGTATTCTAATACTGTTCAGATACAGTTTTCTTGACAAAGATACTGGAGCAGTTTGCCATTTCTTTCTCCAGCTCTTTTTACATATGAGGAAACTGAGGCAAACAGGCTTAAGTGCCTTGCTCAAAGTCTACACAGCTAGTAAGTGTCTGAGGTTGGATCTGAATTCAGATCTTCCTGATTCCAGGTCCAGTGCTTCATCCATTGTGCCACTTAGGTGTCCAAAATGCTTGCTGATTAGTGGTTTAGTCAAGTCCCACTCTTTATGACTCATAGGGGATTTTCCTGGCAAAGACATTAGAATGATTTGCCATTTCTGTCTGCAGTAGGTTAACTGAAGTTAAGTGACTTGCCTAAGATAACAGAACTAGTAAATGGCTGTGGTAGCATTTGAACTAAGGTTTGCTTCCAGGTTCAATGTTCTATCCACTGAGCCACATAGCTTGCTTTTGTGCTTTTAATATAATCCTGTCCCTGTTTTACTGCTCATAGCAATAGGAATGGGTTCACTGGACTCAGATGGCTCCAGAAGAGAAAGTGAGGCTGGTGATTTTGCACAACTCCCCCTTCTCTTAAATCCAATTTATTTGCATGTCACGACATCACTTCCCTAAAGTCACAGTCCTTTTCCAGTACCAAGAACAAATAACAAATCTTTGTTTCACTTCTCATAATAATAGGGAAAAGCTTGGGCTCACCAAGTAAGTCCATTACAACTGACTTATCTGTTTCCTTGACTGTAAAGATATTGTATTGAACTATAATTGGCTTTATACTTCTTTATTTAAGGAGTGAACAACCAGTTCAGATTTTAAAGGGCAGGGATAAGCCTAAGTTCTCAGAGATAGTCCATGGTTGTGTAGATGCTGCTGCTGCTGCTCCTACTACAGTTCTTGGAAAACAATTGATCTGGAAAAATTCACTGTGTCATGTGAGGAATATGCTATGGGAAGCTTTTATAACTCAAAGGTACAAACAATAAAATAAGTACATCCTATGTACCAGGCAATTTGTTAAGTGCTGGGGAGGGATCCTTATCTTAGGATCATTAACTTAGGACTGGATGGATCATGGGATCATAGCTCTAGTGTTGGTTGGCACCTTAGAGATTACTCAGTCCAATCCCCTTCTTTTAAGGATGAGAAAATTGAGGGCCAGAGGTTAAATGACTTGCCTGAGATTCCATGCACAAGTTGGCAATGATAGAAATGGTATATGGACCCAGAAGCTCTAATTACTATTCTCTTCAATGCACATTTAACTGTCAAACACTAACAAGTTGTGCGTTTCTGAACAAATCACTTAACCTTGTCTGCCTCAGTTTCCTCATCTGTAAAATGAAAAGGAAATGACAAACCACTCCAGCATTTCTGACAAGAAAACTCCAAATGGGGTTATGAATGAGTAAGACAATTCAAATGACTGAATAGCAACAGCATTCTTTAGCTTCTTGGTTCACATCTGAAGCTGCCTGAGAAATCCTTGTGATTGCTGACACCCTATGTGAGTTTCTTTTGGGGGGTGGGGTGGATTTGTGCTTTTTTATTCATTAAAGGTAAGAGAAAGTGGATCTTATCCACAGGTAGCAAGGCTAGTGTGATTTTGGTAGCTCTGGAAAGGCCGCCTTGTCCTATCTCTTATGCTCTATCACATTGTTAAAAAAAATTCAATTTTTGGAAACTTCTTTCTCTTTAACTTTGATCCTAATATATTTATATCTTTCTATCTATCTGTCTGTCTGTCTGTCTGTCTGTCTGTCTGTCTGTCTGTTTGTCTATCTATCTGTCTATCTATCTCTACTTATGCAATGATCCAAGACAATTGTAATAGACGTGGGATGGAAAATGCCATCTGCATCCAGAGAGAGAACTATGGAGACTGAATGTGGATCAAAGCATAGTATTTGTACTGGTTTTTGATTTGCCTTTTTTTTCTCATGGTTTTTTTTTCTTTGGTCTGATTTTTATTACACAACATGATAAGTATAGAAATATGTTTATAAGGATTGTACATGTATGACCTATATCAGATTGCTTGCTGTCTTACGGAGTAGGGAAGTAAAGGAGGGAGAAAAAAAATTTGGAACACAGAATCTTACAAAAACGAATCTTAAAAACAATCTTTACATGTATTTGGAAAAATAAAACACTATTAAACAGAATATATATATATATATGTATATGTATATATATATATATATATATATGCTTTCACCATAATTCAATTCAATTAATTCAACAGCATTTACTTATTGTATTACAGAACAATGGGTTGGGTACTCTGGGAATAAGGAGTTAAGAAAAAAATGTACATGTCCAATAGAGATAAATTATTTATAATAAAAATGAAGATAAACTGGATTCTGTTTTTTACTAGCTTTGTGCTTTTGAATGAGACACTTCATGTCTCTGAGCTTTTAAATGAGGAGTTTATATTAGTACTTCTCTGAAGCCTCTTCTATGAGATGCAATGCAAAATAATGAATGATAAATGAATGTGAGATGTGAAGAAAAGGGAAGAAGAAGGTGGAGATAATTTTGGAGTAGAGAGATAGAGTCAGAACTGGAGTTAGTTGACATACTGTTGAATGCTCACTTTATGTGCCAATTACTGTGATATACACAGGGAGGCAGAAATCAAAGTCCCTATCCTTAGAAACTTTGTGATATCAGTGAGGAAATATGGACACACACACACACACACACACACACACACACATGCACAGACTGCAAATAAATAAATATATAAATGCAACATAAATTTGGGAAGAAAGTACTAGTAGTTGAAGAGCTCAGAAAAGATGTCTACATAAGGTTCATTTAGCGGCAGCTAGGTGGCTCAGTGTATAGAGGACTGACCTTGGAATCAGGAGGATCTGAGTTCAAATGTAATCTCAGACGCTTACTAACTGTGTGACCCTGGGCAAGTCACTTATTCTACTTTGTCTCAGTTTTCTCATCTATAAATTGAGCCGAAAAAGAAAATGGCAAACTATTCCAGCATCTTTGACATGAAATACTCCAAATGGAGTTACAAAGAGTTGGATACATTTGAATAATAATGATAATACAAGGTGTGTTTGAGATTTTAAAGAAATGGGTATTTAAAGGGTGGTAATTAGGAGAGTTCACTGTAACCATTGGTGGGGGACAACCTCTACAAAGGAACATGGGATTTAGAGAGCCATACTCATATTAACAAGAAGACTAGTTTGACTGGACCCTAGAATGCACTGAAGAGATATTGTACAAAAACAACAATAACAACAACAATAACAACCAAACCAAACCAAACAACCAGAAAGGTAAAATTGTAGTCATGTGATAAGTGCCAAACAGAGAGGTTTGTAATTGAGTGTACAAATAATGAGTCACTGGATTGAGGAATGACATTGTCTGATCTACAAACTGTTATTAGTTATTTATGTTTTTCTAGTACAATATTAAATAATAGAGGTGATAATGGGCATCCCTGCTTCACTCCTGATTGTATTGGGAAGGCTTCTAGCTCATCAGTATAACAAAAAAATGCTGATGTTTCTAGACAGGATACCTGCTCTGGAGGGAGGAGGAGACTCAGAACTGGGAAGAAGACTTTTTGGGGGCCTATTTTCCAGCTTTTCCTAAGTCAGAGAGCTTTTACAGAGTTGAGTTGAGCCTTGCTCTTGTTAGTTCTGTTGGGTTTTCCTGTTATTTTAATTAATCCAGCAATTACATTGAGCCTTTCATCCTTGTGAGAACTGCTTCAAAAGCAGTACTGGGGATCTCCACATCTGGTTTATGGTTCAAAATGAGCATCCTGAATCAGAGTCTACACTTTGGCCTTTGAGAACAGACATACTGATCCAAATTTTTCAGTGAAACTTAAGCTTTTTATTTGATTAAAAAAAAAAAAAGCTGCTCAGGGTCTGAACCTTTAACTAGTCCTCAGTAAACAATGGAAGCAAAGCCTAGCTAAAAATTTATCTGAATAGAAAACGTGGCTTTTAAAATATAGGCAGATTCTATTTTTTCTTTGTTTGATTCTTCTATTCTGTATTTTATGGATATAACACATTTGAATGCTAAATTTTTTTGTTACAACAAAATGTTTATTATTCAGCATATAATTGAATCAGTGAATTAGAGGGAGGTTATTACAAAAGGATTAATGCATTTTTAATGAAACTGCAAGATATAACTTCTGTTATTCACCAAGAATAATGGGAGATCTATGAGGTTAGCATAGATAAAAGCTTTGTAGTTTATCTGAAAGCCTACATAATGGAGCTCATTTAACTGAAATCTAGAACACCATTCTTAGAGTTCCCATCCAGTTTTAAAATCTACTTGGATTCATATGACTTCTATCCTATTGATATCTGTTCACCTATTCAGCTATTGGATGTAAATGTGTTAGAAATATATTTGTCCCTTAATAATAACAATTCTCTTTTCCCTAAATCCTACTGCATTAGAAAAACAGACCAATCCTAGAGCAAATCATAAAGCACTTCTGTGAAATACACAGGAACTCTTTAGCTATTTCTTACAGGAGAAATGGTGAGAGCTTATATTTGAGGGTAATGGGAAGATCTCATCCCCATAGCTCCTCTAATCCTTAATTATAATAATTGACTAAATGTGAAATTCTTTTCACTAAGTACTTACTTTTAAGTAATACTCCATACTTCAAAAAATAAGTTATCTTATGCTAGCAGAACAAAACATTTATGAATTCAATTCTACAAATATCAGGAAATTTGCACCTAAGCTTGCCATACAAATGAATAATAGTAGCTTTTGGTTATGTGGTGACATAGCATAAAGACATGAGAGAGCTTGGCTGTCTGGGGAGTATATATAACATATTAAAACATCCCCATTGCTATAGCCTCTAAAGTTGATCCAACTATCATAATGAGTGACAAATTCCATGAGGAGAAGAGCATGAAGTGGAATTACCAAATCAATAAAATAATTCCCACTTTCCTATATAAGGTGTTGGCTTCTGCCCAAGAAAAGACAGCAGGAATCCAGGTATTAGGAAAAACATTAATTGATTAGATATGAAGACCATAAGAAATGGAAAAGGTAAATATATTTCTCTCAAGTGGGTTTTTTTTTTCTATAGACTGTCTGTGTCTAGGAGGATATATTTTGATTTCTATAATTCCTGGACTCTTACTAGGAGAGGTAGTATGATATAGTGAAAAGAAAGCTGGTCTTGGAGCAGGAAAGACTGGGTTCAGGTTTACTGGCACACACTAGCTGGTTGATCATGGACATGTCCCTTAATCCCCACTGTCCCCAAGCAATGCAGTAATATTACAAATTATAGATGAATTGTTGCTCTGTGTTGGTTGAGGGAGTTAATTCACCATACTGATCAATTTTTTCCCACTACACCTCCCCCTAAAAAGTCACTAAGCTTCCTACTGATGATGAGATTTTAGAGCCCATTTTCTCACTTACACTTCAATTTTCAGAAGGTAGACAACAATGCTTTGATTGAAAAACCAATTATTTTCATTTCAGATCACATTAGACATCAAGGAATAATGAATCTAGAGTTAGGAAGGACCTCAGAAACCATCTAACCCAAAGCTGAAGCCCAAGAAGCTTAAGTGACTTGTTTATTATTAATCATTGCAGTTTCCAAAAGTTTCTTCTATATTAAGAAATGTTTGAGAAATATGTCCAAAGGAAGTATCATTGAGAAAGTTTATAGAGTACTAAAACTAAAGGTAGAAGAAACCTTGGAAAATATCTCAGATTCATTCCTTTATCTTTTTTTTTTTTTTTTCAGTTTTTCCCAATTCTTCATCATCCTATTTGGAATTTTTTTGGCAAAGATACTGGAGTGGTTTTTGCCATTTCCTTCTCTAGTTCATTTTACAGATGAGGAAACTGAGATAAATAGGATTGAGTGACTTGCTCAGGGTCACACGGTTAGTAAGTGTCTAAAGTCATATTTCAATCCAGAAAGACTATCTTCCTAATTCCAGGCTCCCCACTGTGCCACCTAGCTGTTCCCTCATTGTACATTTGAAGAAATAAAGACTCTAGGAGATCTAAAATTACAGAGGCAAACAGCAGAAACAAAATTTGGACCCAGGTAATAGAATTCTCGAGTCAGCACTCTTTCAATTGCACCCATATGTTGTCTCCTAATTAAATTCAACATAAAAAGGAATTGTATTAAAAATACCTGAACTCTAGCAAGGAAAAAAATGAAATACTCTCATTTAACTATTGCAACTTTCCCCCTACAAACATATTAATAAATATAAAGCATTGTAGACTGACAGCAAGTGTTTTAAGGGCTTAGATTGAGAAGCCAACAACTAATTATGAAAGCTTGTCTTGACTAATCAATTATTCAAATGAACATTAGGTGCCTATTATATACACAAACATGGGAATTATACCTCCCTTAAGTAACTTACTAAAATTCCAAACTCAAAACATACTAATTTGAAATATGAAGACATTGTGGCCTTACTTTTGACTTTTTTTCTTTTTAAATAAAGAAATGATTTTTGGATTGTATATGAGTTCTACAACAATCAGATAAAGCTCTTTGGCTTCAGGTTGTATTCAACTTTATTATTCTTATTATCTGTTATAGCAATTGATAATGAACTGTGTTGGCAAAGGACTTTGTAAAAATTTAATTAAATTTTCTTCTTACAATTTATAATTATGATGCACTTTCTTGGGATCTCTGGGTCTCAATTTTGCACACAAACACACATATATGTACATATATGCATATATAACCTGGTTTTTAGCTAAGGAATATAAACATGTAAACACTTAAAACACATAAACTATAAAAAAGGCATATTGGAAGCATCAAATTTGTTTATAATTTTCTCCTTTCCTTATTTAGCATTTCTCATGGTTAAAAATCAAGATACTAGCTTTTTTTGGGGGGGGTGGCAATTGTTTAATGAACACCCAGTCCTCTCAACGACAGTTCTTCCCTTGCATAGAGAAAAGACCAAGCTCTTAAATTCTAGCCATCGAGAAACCAGAAATAGATGTGGCCAGACACCTGCTGACAAACAGTGACAAATCCCACTGACACTGTGGTGACCCCCAGTTAGTCAAGATTTAATTAAGGGGCATAATTAAGTCAGTGGAACAGAACACTAATGAGTGTTTTTTTTAACACGGGTAATTACACATAAGAATACAAAGTAAGATGAAGATCTAAATATATCATTAAAATGAGCAGTATAGAATGCCGAACAGAGCTCTAAGTAAGCTTCTTTCTTTTCCTCGAAGAATGCATGTTGGAACAGCCAGCCTCAGATAATATACTGGCAGGTCTCTGTTTGCATCACGCTGGGAACATTTGTTATTCTAATTTTACAACGATAAGCAACCATCTATACTGAGACCCTGCTTTCAGTGTGGATCCCATGGCTTTGAAGTCTTGACTGGGGGAGGGGGTAACATCTTGTCTAACTCTAAATGAGCAATTAAGGAGTTCATTGCAGGTATGAAGTACCCTGTGGCTCCAGTCTAAGAAGGTACCAGTCCAAGCTCCAAGCTCCAAGCTCAGATGGCCCTGCTGCTCTGATAGTATCCAGTGATTCAGACTGTTCTTGTATTGAAGAGTTGTGTGGAATTCTTTGATTTGATTTTGGCTCTGGGCAGTGCTAGAGTCTGGCGGATTGGGATCTACTGAATAGGAAATGAAACATATCCCCAAAGGAAGGTTAAAAATGAACTGAACTGAAATAAGCAACTTCAAATGTGAAAAGGAGGCCAACTGGCCACAAGTATAAAGAGAAACAATCATATTATGTTCTGTGATTGGAAAGAAGGCCTGTGTGGCTTGGGATCTGCTTGTCTGTAGGGGATTATTCTATCTACAGTACTCCTAGCTGGGAGTTTGTAGTTCATGACAACCTTTTATCCACTATCAAAGCAACAAGTAGAAAAGCAGCCCTTCCTAGCTGCTAACTCTTTCCATTCAACTCCATAGAATTTCTGATTCTAAGTCTTTTCTTTACACAAGTCCTTGCATTTCCTTCCTATAGTTGCAGCAGGTAGTCAACATGCAAGTCCTTAGCCTTCTGATGGAGCATGTGTTTTGTAGGACCCTCAAAAGGAAAAAAAAAACATCTTTACAATTTCATGTCATTTTAATGGAACCAATAGCCTGATAATGCTGAACTTAATAGTAACAATTTATATGGAGTGCCAGAAAAGTTTGGCCTAGATAAACCCGGTATAAAAATTTATTGTGGAAGTAGAGATATACATGGGGAGTTTTTTTTGTGCAGACACGCCTCACCTCAAAATCAAATTCACATTTCTTCATGACTTGTCTGCCCAAAATTCACTTCTCATATAAAAATGCTTTAAAAAAAGACTCAAATCTAATCTAAAATCAATTGCTTTCTTCTCTGATAATTGTGAAAAATTCCCCTAGGTGAATAATAGTCCTTTAACAACAAACATGAAAAATAAAGGATTTACAAATAAAATTTTCCCCAATAAGGTATATTCACTCAATTGGATACACGAACCTCAGGACACAAAAATATTGAAAACAAAATTAAACTCTCCCTTTAATTATCAGAAAAATAAATATGAACTTATTTTAAAAAACACCAGCATAATAGTTATAAGGAATAATATGTTCAGATTACAAATATACATACATATTATTGTATATATATAGATAGATAGATAGATATACACATAGAGAAATTATTTAAGATGATCCCTTGTTCAAAATGAGTTGTATATAATTTATACATATACATTATATATATGCATATACACAGTGCAGTACATACATGTATATAATACATATATATGTTTATACAGACACATATTTATACAGACATGCATTCATAAGTAGATGTATATATACTTATGTTCATATCATATATGCATATATAAATATATATATGTAACCAAAAGGAAATCATTGGTGCCTAAAATATCCTGGGGTTTCATGTATTTTAAACAACAGCTTGGTGCAGTAGAAAGATTAATGGAATCAAGAGTCAGAATCTGGATTAAAATTTAGTCTTGCCATTTACTAACTATATGATTTTGGGAAAACTTCATCTCTTCAAAGCTTAATTTCCTGCTCTGTCAAATAAGGGGGTGGGATAATATGGCTTCTGATATGATCCTCTTCCTTTAAGGTCCCTTTTACCAGGCAGTGATATGATGGTAAATGTTTAACAACCAGCCCTTTAAGGGTCTGTGGAAATTTGTTCACAGTACATTTTTAAATTTAATCTCCATTTTCAATTCCTCCATCATTTATCAAAGTCTAAGTAATAAAGAAAACTTTAAATAGAGTGTTAATTTGTAATGTTTGCCAATACCTGAAGTGTAAATGCTCACCCTGAGAATTTAATTTACAAGATCTAGTTACAAAAATTTGTAAAATTTACAAGTCAGTTTGAGATGGCTTCAGCATACCTCTACTTTCAGCTTTAAGACTATGATGCTATGATTCTTATGAGCTAGATAGTAGCAAAGCAATCCAGGCCACCTCTCCATCATGGTTAATACAACCTTTATGATAATCTTGGTTCTGTTCCAACAACTGATCATTATGCTTAGACTGTTATGGCTAAGTAAATTCCCTTGAAATACTTTAAAGGGTAACAGCTCATGTCAATTCAGACATACCCTATAGGCAACTTTGACAATGTTCAAACATATTTCAATGAATTCGATGCCCTCAAACTAAAAAATGAGGCAATGATTTTGGTAGGAGAATCATTTATTGATACCCATGTATCTCTTCCCCTTCCCTTCTTCCTCCCATGTATTTCTAAAAAAAGTAAGAAAAAATATTAAGACCATTTGCTCAGACACAAGAGAAAAGTTAGCTCTTTATTATGACATTGGTATAAAACTTCATATTTCTTTTTTCTTTTCTTGTATAAGGACTTCTAATATCCAAATGACTTGATTTGAGACTGAATTCATCTCACCACCCTGACCATATAGGTTTGTTTCCCCACATCCCTTCTTACCACCCCCCCTTTTTTTGTGCAAGGCCACCCTTATCAAGTTCTGTATGAATGAACAGAAGTGTCTTTCATCCCCCACTTGCCTCATGGTTCAAAAGGAACTACGAAAATAGCAGCAACAGAAATCCAGCAGCCTGCCAGAGGGCTTGCACACGTCCCATTCTTAAAGGCATGTGAAAGGTTGGGGAGCTCAGCAAAATTTTTATGTACGGGAGCAGGCCCAAGGAAAACTCACACGCCATAACCAATTGTGGACAGAGGATCATCTATCAGCAGACAAATGCAGGAACTCCAGAATGTCTCTCCTCAAATGAAATAATATATCTTTGAAAGCCAATGCCCGTTTTAGGCCTGAGGCCCATATATCAACCCTGAGAGGCTTGTGGATACGCTCCAGGGCCATTAACCTTCCACCTGTTTCCCCTTGTCCTTCAGGATGAGACCCTGCCCTTGATTTTACTCCCTTCCCCTGTTCATCTTCCGACAGAGTGTAAATGTAAAGCAGAGGGCCTGTGAAATAATTCAAAGGCAATGGACCAGGGACATGGTTACAAATCTCTGCCACTGGCACTGTGACTTATGCCGGCAGTTTGTCACACATGAGCCAGATGACCTCTGTGACATAACAGAGAAAAATATCGCTTGAGATCAAAAGATGAGATTCTGAGCACTCCTAACTAACTGTGCTGTACAAAGTGAGGTGGTATGGCATCTGAGGAGCCTTTCTGACACCAAGCGGATTTGTTCAAGGAAAATGCAAAAGGTCTTTTTTGGTACCCTTTAATTGAAATCATTTCTGTCTGGTAGAATTGGAGTCTTTCCTGTAACATCAGAATTGGAATTTCTGTTTCCTCTATAAGGTCTCTTGCTCGATGTGAATATCAGGAAAAGACAGCATAAATCTACCCAACTGAAGTTTAATACGCAAAAATCAGCAGCGTTTGAAAGATGTAATAGTAAGCAGATGGGAAAATTTGCAATTTAAGGACTTTAAAAATTCCATGGTTATTAAGATAGGAAGTAAGTTTCATTGAAACTCTGATAAGATTGCCATACCAAGTAAGTAGATGGCAGTTTAATCCATTTTTTTTTTTTAAGGAATCATACTGCTTGTTGGAATTAAATGCACCTAATTAGTTACAGAAAGTTAACAAGAATATTGAAGGAAATGAAAATAATTGAAAGATCTGATTAATTAATGCATATAAATTCACTTTAAAAAGAAGAATGCATTGAGATAGTCAGGTATGACTATTATTAAAAGGGCTGTCAGATTAAATATAGAAATACAATTTTTAAGCTAAGCCCAATACTGCTAAAAAGTCAGCAATCTGAATTAAATTTTATTTTATTTTTTAAAGATTGCAAATTTGAAATAAATTGATAATTTAGATTAATTATCTAAATATCACTCTTTCTGCTTTCTTCCTGTTATTTTTTACATTTAACACTTCTCCACCATTGGGTGCAAAACAATGGATGAGGTCTAATATAGTGCCCAGTTAGGCCCACCAACTTGTTAGGATAAATATTCAGTGAAGCCTTTTTCATTAATTAACTTTTAAAGGCATCTTGACATCATAAGATTCCCAAATAAAGTGAGAGCTAGAATTGTACCTTGATACAATTTTTACCCTCAAATCAACTAAATCCAACTTATTTGAATCACTTGGGTACTTGAATCACCCAGCATCCATAAAAGCAGAGGATTCTGCTAAGCAGATGCATTTGCACACTATCATTGACAAGCATTGTACTAGTCTTTCTCTGGTCTCCTAAATATTTTCTTCTTCAGGTTCAAAGACATTCAGCCCCTAAGAGGAGATTCGGTTGTATTCAAAAATATTCTACCAACATTCACAGTTGTAACTTTAAAACTGATGAATAAACAAAGACAGATTAAAAAAATCCCACAGCAACCACATAGAGTTTTTATGTTGCTTTTTCAAATCTTGCAAAGTTCAAAGTAACACTGTAGATACTATTATGAAATGTAGCTGGATTCTCCCTTCCACTTTGCCCCGCCCCCCCCACCTGCCAAACCCAATATGTCCAGGTCTGGTTTTATTTTCTTCTTCTTTGGGGAAAAAAAAGTGTTTTCATCAATGGTATATGACGTGTTGGGCTCAATTTTTAAGTGACCTTAGTGTAGCTTAATATTATTAAGTATATTTTAAGATTACCTAAAAATTTTATATTTATGTAGGCAAATCCATCTTCTCTTGCAGTAAGTATGGGTTAGTGCATGTGCTTTTGTAATATTCATGACGATTTCAAATTAAGATGATTCAGTTCAGTCGGTGACCAATAGATCGTTTTCTAGTCAATGTTTGACTATTTGGGATATTCTTTACTTCTTCACTATCTTACTTTCCTTTCCTTATTTTCTTACTTTAAAAATCACTAAGATAAAAGGATACCATCATTCTCCCAAATGATTATGCATATTACAGGACAAAGATAACTAATTACTCTGAAAAAAAAAGATGATTCTGAGTTCACTGATAATAATAAATGCCATTGAACATTTTCAATAAGCTATTTATGAGTTGTGGAGAGTGAGGGGAAAAGGAGGAAGTACAGAGGGAGAAACCTCCTGAGAGTTGCTAAGTTATCAGTTTGTTTCAAATTTGAATAACTTAATCTCACATCGTGTTGTTTAAGACAAATAAAAAGACAGGTATAAAACAAATAAAAAAAATCTTTCTGGGTATGAATCACTCCTTACATTCTTTTCTATCCACAAACAATTTCAGTTGGGAAAAGTGCCACATAGTATCGACAGTGACAACAAATTGCATTGTCCCGTGAACATCTGTTTCCGACTCCCACACTGATATTGCAGGTTGGGCACTTAGGAGCGAGTTAGTCTTCACAAACTGCTGTGTTATAAAGGAACTGGAAACTATTGGGACACTGGGGCTTTATTATTGGAACACAGGAAAACTTTATCATCATGCTGGGAAGTTCTGTATCTTTTGAAATATTGAAACCGGGGTTATGTTAGCACATTAAACCACATGGAGCTACTTCTGAAGCAGAAAAAAACAAACATCTCCCTACCTCCTGCTCCCATCAAACCTTCTCCTTGTCTAATACATCCTTAGACTCAGGCTCACAAAACTTTTTTTTGACATTTTAAGATGTTATGTGATTAATCAACAATCAACAAATATTGATTCAATGCCTGCTGTGTGCAATGTGCATGTCTTGTGTGAGACACAGAGGAGACAACAGGTCAAAGGATATTCCTGGCAAAGATGGTAAACAAATGCTATTGTTACTTTGCAAAAATCAAATAAAACTCTAAAGGCTTCTATGTATGAAATTTGATTTTGTTTTTAAACTTCAAACTACCTGAGAAGGCCTATCCTTCTGGGAAGTACTTGTCACAAAGGTTTTCCTAAGTGGTGGTTCTTAAATCCTTACAGATTGATGGGTTGATTTGCACAGAAGGCTGGTCCTGACTAAGTCTTCACCCTTGGCAAGAAATATTAGTAGAAAGATCTTCAACAAAAGCATATAGGTTAGATATGAATGAAGGTAGAAGATAGAATCTAGAAGCAGAAGAAGAACCTAGAAGATAGGTTTTAGAATACAGACCTAAAAACTTTTGGGTATTTGAACTTGCAGGATATCAAAATTAGCCTGAAAATCAATAGACTAAATTCTCTACTACATTTTGAGCCTTTTCTGAGAGCAATATAGTTGAACTAGGTAAAGATGAACATAAAAATTGTTCATTCTAGAACCTTATGTGGCATGGTATACTGCCAAGGCTGAAGTCAAGAACACTCATCTTAAATTGGGTTTCAGATACTTATTAGCTGTGTGAACCAGGGCATTGTACTTAACCCTGTGTGCCTTAGTTTTCTCATCTGTAAAATGAGATGGAGAAGAAAATGGCAAATCACTCCAGTATCTTTGCCAAAAAAAACCACCCCGAAACCCAAATTAAGTTACAAAGAGCGGGACATTGTTGGAAAAAACTAACAAAATGTGTTTACTGTTCAAGCAAGGAGAAAGATAAATTATATTGCTTTTCATTTTTTGTTTCTAAAAATGGGATACTTACTATTGATGGAAATGAGTGGAAAACAGAAAATGTGCAAAGAAAAATTAAATATAATTTTTAAAAAATAAGCATTTTAAAGATAATAGAGGAATTCATCTTTCCAGTTTTGCTGCTTATTATTCTTTTTTGCACACAGTATGGTTAACTGATGCCCCAGAATTCTATCTCCTCTCTCCACTCCATGTCCAGATTGCCTCTGAGAATCTTTAGTTTTCTACAAGGTTCAATTTAGAAGCAATCTTTTATGAAAAGCATTTCCTGATCCCTTTAGTCGTTAATGCATTCTCCCTGCTCCTCTCCTTATTATGTCTAGATTTAACTGTTGACATGTTAGATTCCCCAATAGAACATAAGTCCCTTGAGATCAAGGACTGGTTTACATTTTGGTTTTGTCACTCCAATGTGTAACAGAATGCTTTGCAGGCACTTAATATATGTTGGTTGGATGGGATTCTATAGGACATCAAATAAAATACTAATTTTTGACATGCATATATAGCTGAAGATGGGCAGAAGAAATAAATGATAGATCTACACTCTCTTAATAGGAGAAGGAAGATAGTTTCTTATTTTCTTTAAGTTGTGGCATTTAGCTCATTTTCTTCAAAAAAGGAAGAAAGTATATTCAATCTGTAGTTTCATGATTTGTATCTCCTTGAATTCAATAAAATAATTTCTTTGTTTCAAAATGTAGCATAACCACAATATAACAGTTTGAAAAATATAAAATATTTTCTCATAATGATCTGATTGACCATTACCATGCTAAAAAAATCATTGTTAAATTAAATACTTAAATCTTTGTTGAATAATGGACTGATGGGTGCAGAAGGCTGACTCCCGACTGAATCTTCATTCTTGGCCAGAAATATTAATAGAAGGAAAAGATCTGTAGAAAATCAGTATTTCTATATTATCTCATCCAACAAAAGATTATATATAAATGTACATGTACATATATATACATACATATATGTATATATGTATGTGTATATATATATGTAACTATTTGGGAATATAATATACAATCTCCTTTTTACACAAGTTTGATCCACACCAATAAACTAACATCCCTCAAAATGTTAAAGATGTATCTTACAATTAGTTATCTGATAACTATATATTATAAGAGCAACCATTAATAACTTTGGAGCCAAAAGCAATTTTGGTGTGGGGAAAGGAGATATCCAGAATGCTGCCCTTTAGTGAAGAGACAAAATTGTCAGGACACTGGGAATCTACTTTGGAAGAGGATGCTGTAAGAGGTAGAGATACAGAGGGGTATACCTTGGGGATGACCCTGGTGGGACCAGAAATACATTGTCTGGTGACTTCCTATTTTAACTAATTATTCTTACTAAATAGGTGCCAAACGTAGATGCTTCTAAGGTGCAGAAGTGTAACTGCTGTTAGTTAGAGCCTCTAAATTTTTGTACCCTGGAACAGAGCTTTGATACCTTATCCTAGTTATAACCTTGTTTGATATTTTTTTTAATTTTTTTAAAAGAAAAGATCAACAAAGAGGTGACAGAACTTTCTAAATCAATAGTGGTTGTATAAAGAATAGAAGTAGTATAAAGATAACTGATATTTTCTTATTAAAAATAATGCTTTAATTTAAATAATGCTTTAGGCTTTTTTTCATATAATTCTCTCCAAAGCAAATATTTAAAAGATACCTCCAGCTTCCATTTGTTTCCATTGAAAATAAAGGGGTTTGTGTTAGATAGCAGTAGCAGAAATCTGTTCAGGAAGGAGATGGAATTTTGATATCTTGAACATGATGTAGAAAGTATCATTTTCAAAAAACTTTCACATTTGTATTTTTATTCTGTTCTCACAATGACCCCATAAAGTAGGCAGGATTAAGCATTATTTTTTTAAAGGTACAGAAAAGCTAAGAGATCTGTCTGTGGCCACCTATGTAGTTATGTCACATTGGAATGAGGACCCATGTCTCTTGGGATTATCAATCCATTATCCTTCTGGCTACACCATGCCATATCTTATGAATGCGGTCATATGTGTAAATATAGATGTATAACAGTTCTTGAATTAATATTCATAAATACCATCTGATAAGGATCGAACAAGTTCACAAAGAAGGGCTAGTATTCAGTGCTGATTTTAGCAAGGAAGTGAAGATAAAATTCTTCATCACATCTTGTGTCACTCAAAGGAAATATCAGCCTGCCAATTTAACAAACATGGCAGGGAAAGAATTTTCTTGGCAAACACGCAGCATGGAAATGTCCTTTTAAAAACCAATTAACCCTCCAAAGTCATGAGCTTGTTAGAAACGTTTCCTATGCCATGGAATATCAAGCTCACCAAGATGCTTTCTACCCCCTCCCCCTTCTATTTCTGGATACCTTCCTTTGTTCATACTCTCTAATAATAGTGCCATAGCTGGGGGATATTTATAGTCTTAAAAGAAGGCTGACTCTCTGAACACTTGATTCATGTATATTTCCTGTGTTTATTGTTACCTTAACTTTTTTGGTAATTAAAAATGTTCATCCAAGATCTTATTTAGAAACAAATTGGTTGCAAATAGCATTTCTTTTAATACCTGAAAGCCTATATTTAGATTCAATAAAATATTTTACTCCTGTTTCCGGAAGAACTAAAAACAGATTTCAGTGGGGAATTGATTTTTTTGTTTTCTTTCCAAATATAAAATGAAAGCTAGTTGTAAAATGTTGCTCTAACATTTAATTTAGTATGTTTAATTAAAGAAAAATCTTTGGGACTGAATGACAGTTCATTTCAAAGTTACATGGATCAGTTTTGCCTTCAGTTCTTAAAGCAAAACTATTGTTAAATCATGGGCTACTTTGCTTACCTATGTTATGGCTGACAGATTATGGTCCAAATTAGTAAAATTGAAAAGGCATTTGATTGCCTACACATTGAGCTATTTGGGATCAGAGAAGAAATACTATATGCATTAGGACTAAAAGAAAATGTTAAAGATAGAATTCATGCTTCTGTTGGGAGGGGGTCATCAGTTTAAACTAACCAATCTGTCTGGAAGTTTCTGTCTAGCTCTGTAATTCTGAAGAGGCTCTTCAGTGGTCTGACCTGGGAATTCCCTTTAAAGTCAGTGGGGATTTCCCATATGAAAAGGAACTGGAGACTAAGAATCCGAACTCTACATTTGTTTTATTCTGTTGCTCCTATTGGTCTTTGAATGGTTTAGGACATAGCCATTTTTGTGCATTTCCTTCAGAAGACAAAGACAAATCGGCCATAAATCAATTTCTCTACCATATCTAATATAACAAAAATTCATATCCCTCTGCCTACTTGAACAGATATACTACATTCTGTGTAATATAGTAAAAGATCCTTTATTATCAATGCAACCAAATGATAGCTTGGGAAATCTTTTGAAGACTTGTTATTTTAGGACAAAATATAGAAAAGAATTGTCTAGAGAAGTGTTATGATAGGCTGTCATCCGGCAGTGAAGTGGGCCATAATCTAGGCAGTACTCATTTCTCTAGACTCTGAATTTCAGCTCTGGTTTCATTAATGGAAGTAATTATATTTTTTTGAAAAGTCAGAAATATGGTCTACTTAGAGAAACAATCAGTGGACAAGCACCAATTAATTAGAAGATTCAATCCCAAAAGCTCTCTTTTAATAAAAATATTTTATCTTATTCTGCTCTTAAAACTGATCGAGCTAAGAGATTCAGCGAAAGTGGGAATAATTATGTGACCATTTATCCACCATTTCTCAATATAGAATAATTTAAGTACTGTATCTGCCTCACACTCGAATTTAATGGAACAATGGATTTTGGACACAGTTGTCAAGTGCCACTCCATTATGTTTTGCTTAATGTTTTGCTTTAATAAAGTTAAAACTAAGTGTTTTTTATTCCTAAAACCTTTGGGAAATACTGAATTTGGGTTGCAAGAGATATAAACTAATTATTGGCATGTTATATATTTTCTATCTCATAAAATGAAGTGGTCCAAGGATCAAAATCATTTGGAATAGAAAAACAAAACCATGTGAACTTCATTCTGTGGGTATAGTCTCCATTTGTGAAAGTTTTTAAAAATTACTTTTTCTATTGATATTTTATTTGAAAATTCCTTAGGCTTTAAGAGGTTTTTTTCCTTCTTTTAACTCAGCACATTTTAAAATTTTTTTTATCACATTTAAGTTTGATTAATTAATTTATTTCTTTCCCTCTTAAACAAAAGAACATATATTTCCATCCAATTTCTGAGTCTCATTAAGTACCCTAAATATTGTGATCTGGGTTAGGGAGACAGCATAATTTAGAAGAGTTTTAAGATTCTAGGTAAAGACACAAACTTAGGGGGAGGTATAATTTGATTGATTGACTGATTGAAAAAAGCATTTATTAAATGCCCACTATGTACAAAGCACTATCCTTCATTAGGATTATAAATTTCCAGATGGAAGAGATCTTTGACTTTTTACAGATAAGAGAACTAAAGCATGGGATGGTTAGGTAGTTTGCTCTAAGGCAGAGAAATGGTAACCAGTAGGATTGGGATTCAAACTTAAATCCCTACTCTTTAAATCCATTGTACCATACCAATTGCATTTAGTGATTTCAGTAAATTCATTTGAAAATAGAATTAGAAACTAACGTGTCTTTTTCCTAAGGAAGAGAACAGATTTATCTGATTTCTAGCTCCCCACTAGATATTTCATTTGGATTAATTAGAATAAACCTAGTTGTCAAGGAAGTAGATTTAGTAATCTTCCTCTCCCCACATTATACAGTAAAAAGTGTGATCAAAACTGAAATAATTATAATGATAATAATAATACTAGATAATTCCTCTTAGAAAGTCAGTTTCATGAAACCTTAAAATGCATTTTAATTGGAAAGCCAAATATGCAATATTTTGTTCCAGTAAAAAGAATACTAAATTTGGAGTAAGAACAGCTAGATTTGAATCAATATTTTGCTCCAGTGTGAACTTGGACAGATCATTTAATTAATTCCTTGGCCGCAGTTTTCTCTTCTACAAAATGAAGGACTTAGATTCAAAGGTCTTTTTCAGCTAAAATTTTCACCTTTAAATCCTATGATCTAAATTTCAGCTTTAAATCCTATGATATTGTAAATCATGTTGGAGAACTGAAATGAGATTCTCACCTCTTTCTGAAAAGCTGCTGCCACTACCATTAGTCATTTGGAGAATATCTTAGATCTCTCATCTCCACTGATTTTAGTTTGAGCAGCTATGTGCCCTAGATAAAACTCTGCCTTTCCCATTAGCAAAAATTAATTGCAGAATATCCTCACAAAACAAAAATCTTGACCGATCTTATTTGAGTTGTGTATGTGTGCATGCGTGTGTTAGAGACAGAGAAAGAGACACACACACAGAGAGACAGACAGAGACAGAGAGAGACAGACAGACATTTTATTCAGGGGTTTTTACTTCAGTCTTCTGATTGATCATCTTATCTAGAGGGTAATATAGTTGTTTTAAAGCAGCACCTACTTTCAACTTCATATCCCATTCAGTCCACCCAAGCCATCTGCCTGCCTTGGAGCATCCTTCTCTTCCTATCCCCTTTTAATCTCCCTCAAATAGAACTGGCTTTCCCTGTGCTGTTTATATCTATCAGAATATAAGCTCCTTGAGGTCAGAGACTTAAAAAATTGTTATCTCTAGTACTAAATACAATTTCTGACACATAGTGAACAATTAATACATAATATTCATTCATTTATTCATTCTACTATTCTGTTTAGCCTTTACTTGTTTTTATGTCCATGATCTTCATCCATTCCCTCCCTGTTAGGTTCTTACTAAGTGCTAATGAGATAATGAGATATTCAATTCCTCATTTTGAAAGTACAAGATCAAAGAAAATTTTACCCCAAATTCAAATTCCCTATGAAAATGGAAAGTATATTTGATTTCTCATTTGACTTCCTACTCAGTTTTTATGGAATTCACTCCTTCCTAAGAGAAAGTAACTGGAAAATGGGCTGCATTTGTCCATCATAATTTGAAATTGGAGCAAAGTGCTGAATATTTCACTTTCCAGGAAGGCTCTCTTCCCTGGTTTGTTCTAGGTTTGTGGAATGAGAAACAGTTGTCCAAGACTGTCAGACTCCTTCAGCTATTTCTAATGCCTGCCATCAAATCCAGTTGGAGTTCAGTTTATAGATGACCTCTTAAAAGACAAGTGCATGAAGTTGTCTCCTAATTAGAGATAATATTTAAAAGACTATCCCAGAGTGGTTATTTAAGAGGTTTCATTTTTTAAAAACAGATTTGAAATTTGAATGATATGAATGGAGAGAAGGCAACTGGACACTGAGTATTCATTTAACCAACAGTCCCCAAGCATGAAACTAGTTGGGCATATCATCATATAGTGAGAGAGAAAAAAAAGGTATTGAGCCTTTTATTGTAGTTTCATACTGTTTCTTTGGAGAAATTCCACATGTTTCTAACAGTGTAGCTCACATTAAAATTGCTATGAATAATCCATAGCTTTGATGGTGGATCATAGATTCATAGATTTAGATCTCACAGGGTCATCTGGTCTAACACCCTTATTTACTAATGAGCAAACTAAAGTCCCAAGTCACACAGGAAAGCCATAGAACCTATATTTGAACCTACATCCTCTGACTCTGAATCTAGAACTCTTTCTGTTCCATATTATTTCCTTTTGATAATGCTTTAATAATTTTTGATTTAATAATCCTTTTACTGAACTATGTAAATTCATGGATTATCAGGATTTAAATGGAAGGTGTAGCTCTCTCTGTCTAATAGTTTAATGCTTAAATTAGAACTTTCAACATGGAAGACAGAAGGAAACAGACCTAGCTGGATCCCTTTAGAAAGGATTTTTCTAGTTGAGAGAAAAAGGAAAAATAGAGCAGTAAGGTGGGTTACACTAACGAAGTTTGGGGAAAAGCTTCCTCAAGTTGGATGCCAAAAAATGGCCTGTTGGGAAATGATTAACTTAGTCCACAAGTCTGTTGACCTGGATATTATCCTCCAAATTACATTCAATGAAAAACTATTTTGAGAAAATTAAAATGAACTGATCATTGCTTTGCATTAGTGCCATCTTTAATCAATTCTGGCGATATAGGCTTAAATCCTTATTAGTCTATACTTTATTTAAAATACTTGTCAAGTTCTATTCTCAGTTTCCTTTGACTCTTAGGGATTTCAGAAGGAAGAAAGGCAAAGTCTAAGAGAATAAAATATGCTTCTGATAGATATTGTCATCAGCTAGAAGCTTCTTTTAACTGTACAAATAACTGTAAGACAAAATGATTTTTAAACCCAGAAGACAACAAGGTACACACATGCAATACTAGTCAATAGACACCAAATCCTGCTGCCCTAATCTAATCTCCTTTAATACAATGGGGGAAATGTCGGCTGTAGTATCAGAGGACCTCAAACCCTTCCTTTGATGTTTGCCACCTAGTTGACCTTGTGAAGGAAAAGGAAAGACACAAGCCTTTATTAAATGCCTCCTATGTGCCAGGCACTGAATTAAGTGTTTTGAAATTTTCTTTTAATTCTGTTGATCTTCACAACAAATGTGGGAGCTGTGATTATCTCCATTTTGAGGAAATTGAGGCAGAGATTAAATGACTTGTCCACAGTCACATAACTAGTAAGTATCTGAGACTGGATTTGAACTTAGATCTTCCTACATACTCATCCACATTTGGGGCAAATCACTTAATTTTCCTAAATGTTTTCTCTTATGAAAAAAGGAAGAGTATGACTAAATGAATTCTTAAAATTCTTTTCAGTTCCAGATTCATGATCCATGATCTTGTGAAATTATTGTGGTATGATAATAGGGTCTAGAAGCAAGAGATAATAATGTCACACATACATACATACATTTACATATATATATATATATGTACACACAAACACACATATATATGTCTCCACTTTTTTAATATACTCACACATCCACATGCATACACATATATATCCACATACACACATGTATATATATAATATACATATCTATATACGCAAACATATTATCAGGTTTACATAATCTTTATATAGATACAATATATCTAAACCTCATGATGTATTTACATGTCTTTCTATATATGCACACATATGTGTATATGTGTGTATGTATTGCTATCAGTAATGCGAGCTAGACTTGCATTTCTAATAACCTGCCCAGAATCATCATTTGGGGATAGAGGAAGGGAGAGTCTTGGCAGAGGAGACTAAAGAAAAAGAACAACAATCCCAATAACTTTCAACTTGTTTCCAGCACAGACTTACTGTTAAGAGGAACAAGGCTGGGGGCAGTGGGAGGAACAGGGATAGACATCACATAGCAGAAAGATTTAGACCTGAATTTGAATCCTAGCTCTGTTACCAATGTTGCAACATTGTAAATTTCACTGGATTCCTTCAGTCCTTAGTTCACATTTTTGCAAAAGCTTCTGAGGTCCCTTCCAACTGAAAAGCTATGATGGTATGTTCTCCTTCTTGCTTTTGCAAGATAATAGAAAAATTTAATGGAAATAATTTACAGGTTTCAAATCAAGGGTTAGGGAAATAACTAATGGAGTTATTTTGGCTTTCTTCAGTTTAGAAAGAAAATTGGGATTAGGGGGAGTCTCATAAAGAACTGATGACTCAAACAGTATTCTAAAAATTGTTTTTTGCTTTGGAGGGAGGTTACTTATTCATTTGAAGTGGGAAAAAATGTCTTTGGTGTCTTCCATGTTGAAAATTCAGTTAATAAAATGCTGTTCTTTTGCCTATCTTCAAGTTCTGATTTCTGGGATCTATGAACATTGTCTGAAGTCAGTACAGATCTCTTTTCTGAGAGTTGCCCTCACAGAATTTGCAGCATCCTTTATCAGTTTTAACTGTTAGTCAACTAGTTGAGTGGCTGTGAATAGAATTTTGGGTTTGGAGTCAGAGATCCTGGGTTGAAATCTTCCTTTATTACTAACAATACATGTGGACAAATCATTTAAGCTATTTAGGATTCAGTTTCCACCTTTGTAAATGTGAGAGTTGGACTGGCTAACTTCTGAGGTGTCTTTCAATTTTCAACTCTTGCTCAAATGAAATAAAACTCATCCTAATATACAAGTCTGATGTATGGCTGTACAATTTCAGTATTAAATTAATAAAACTGATCATCCCCTTTTTTGAAAGCAGGACAGCAGGCTTATGAATTTCTATTGAAAAGTATTTGACATGTTTGATCCTATTTTAACCATCAGCGCATCAACACAGATCATGGCATTGTCATGTCTTTCCTTAGTCACACATACACAGAGCAGCCCCTGTACAGTTTTTCCCTTTTTTCTCAAGCAGAAATCAATTAAAATATATAATAGTATGTTAACTAGCTAATATGACGGTTAACATTAAGGAGACTCTTGAGTCTCCATGTTTTCAGCAACCGAGCTGTTCTTTTATTCTCTCTGTAAGATCTATAATTGAAAGAATACTGTGAGAGATGCCTTTCATCAGCTCTCCAAGTTACATTTCCTGCTTTGATAACTGTAGAAGGAAAATCTAAGGCCCTTCAAGCTACCCAATTACATTTGATTAGTTAGTCAAAATAATATAACAGCTTTTCATCACCCAAAGGAAAACTTTTTGAAGTAGTCTGCTGCTAATATTTTCTCACAAACAGTAATCTAAATCATTATTTTACAAGAGGAAGTTTAATATTTATTAAATTTTTGGATCTTCTTAAAAATAAGAGATAAATAAAGACTTTTATTCACCATAACCTTTAGATTAAAAAAATTGACTGTTAGCAAGAAGTGTGTTATAAAGAATCTCACTCACTTGGAGGGGAGGGGATTTCAGAGGAGACAGGATACAATGGTCAAAATAAAAGAGGTCTTAGAATAAGCCAACATTTCAGAGAAGTGGTATCTAAAAACAGGATATGCATTTACAAATCTGTTACTTAAATGGCATGTATACACAAAGAAGTCTGCTTTGGCAAGTTAGTGAGAACCCAAATCCTGTTTGTATATCCACTGGTTTTCTAGCTTGTAAGTGTGTGAGCATATGGAAAATGATGAAGAGTAGGCAAGAAAATATTTAATACATCTTTTAAAGACTGTTAAGAATATTTATCATGTGGTATTTAGAAAAAATAGGGATGAAATCTGGGTTCTAGATATGGCTTGCTTACTACTTAGTCTCATGACTTTGGATAAATCACTTCACGGTTCAAGATTTGTTCTATGAAAAAGTTGGATAGCATAACTGCTGGGGTCCCAGCTTGGTGTGGCTTAAAAACAAAGTCAAGACTTGGAATCTGCTTTTAATCTCAGTTTTTGGAGAAAAAAAAAGAGAAACTGAAATATGCATGATCCAACAACTTTAGATTCATGGTTCATTGGGCTACATATGTGCAACCTTTACCACTGAGGATTTTGTCTTCTTTAAGTCTCGTGCATCTTAATTCAGTCCAATTCAACCAGCATTTGTTGAGTATCTTACTATCTATTTCATTCACATGAAAAATGTGTTTCTCATTTAAATGGTATAATAAAACTGCTCTCCCAGATAAAATATTTGTGTAAACAACCTATCTAGAAATGTGAGCGCCAATCCACAGGAGGTAGTGTTGATGCGGAAGAGTTTTTTTGGAAAATATTTAAATATAGGAGGATGATGGGAAACTATTTATATCCATCCTCTTAAAGTTAAGGGGAAAGAAAAAAAAATCACACTCCTGGGCTACAGATACTAATATGAGGTTAAATTCTATCCTTGCATACTCTCATTGCACAATGGGGGAGAGACTTTAGCACTATTAGTCAATGATTCCATCATATATCATGTAAGAAAAGAGCAATCCTATAGAATCAGTGTGGCCCTTGGTCAAAACGTTAATCCTCTCTGTTAAGCAATACCAATTACATTACCAAATATTACAGATAACTTTATTTTTAAAAGCTTTTTTTCTGTAAGAAATATGCATTCCTAGGGTAAAATATACAACCTGATGGCAGAGGATTCATTTTTCACCTCTCTGATAATTTTCAACAGTCTTTATTAGCCTACATATAATTTGCAAAACACATAAATTTGGTCCCTCAGATTGAGGATATGACATTTTAAAATAATCCCATGTAGAAACTGAAAACAAAAGAGATACCCAATAATCAACCGGGGAATGACTATACTAACTGTGATACATAAATGTAATGGAATATGACGACTACAGAGAAATCTGGCAAAATGTACATGAAGTTGTACAAATGAACTAAGCGGAACCAGCAGCAGTGTAAACGAAAAGAACAAAAAAATGATCCCTGTCTAATTGTAATGATCCAACTTGGCACTGAAGAAGAGAGGGAGAAATGTACTCCCCTCTCTTCCTCATAAAGGCAGGGACTATGTCTGTGGAACACTTCATATAGTGTCAGAATTTTTCAATGTGTTTGTTATTTTTGCTGAAATGCCTTTCCCCCCATCTCTGTTATTCTTTGTTAAAAAGACTGACTCTCTGGGGAAGGGGTGGAGGGGTATATCTGGAAATGAAAGTGATGTAAAAACAAAAGATATCAACGAAATTAAAAAGAACAAGAAAATCATACTATGAGGGAAAATTAAATTGAGGAATCCCAAGAAATAATGGGGTTAATGAGTTGAGTCAGGTCTGCCTTTAGAACTGAAACTTGCAGATCCAATATCCCATGGAAAACTTTCTCCCATGACCAGTTTGAAGCAAAAATTTAAAAAAAGAAAGAAAAAAAAAAAAGAAAAAAGGCATGAAGAAGAGGGCTTGATCTGTAGTTTTCTTTGTGCTTAAACTATATAGACTACATAAAGATATAAACAGAAAAAATCTGCTGCAACAAAACAACCCTTTCTTCCATTTCTCTTCCCAGTCCTTCTGCCCCCCTCTTTCATCCCCACTCTTCAAACTGCTGCTACTAATAGAAATAATCACATATAGGATGATATTCCTACTGCCCAGAATTGACATACTTTGCCAATAGAGAAATGAAACCTAGTGGCACTTAAAAATAAAGTAGTTGTCCAGTGATTTCTACTGTTTCATTTCCCACTCTTAATCTCAAATCTCTATTAGATTGCCATTATTAGAATCTGAAGCATCTAGCCCCATTTTAATTTAAAGCCTGAAGAAGTTTGATTCAGGTGTCTACAGCTTCTTGAGTCCTGGAACTAAAACAATGTGTCTTGGTGTTAGAATGAGAGGAGAAAAGAAATAGGAATAAAGGAAGAGTAAGGAAAATAGGAGAAAGAGAGAAAAGGGAAATAAAAAGGTGCCTCATGTATTTAATGGGAATCTAGAAAGTCAGCATGGGAGTCAAAAATCTGTGCCAATTACACATACTAACTTGAGACTTATGGACAAGATGCCAGTTCAACAGAAAGAACATTAACTTTGGAATCCTTTGACCTGAGTGTGAATTCCACTTTGAAAAATGGAAAGTTTAATCTAGATAAAAAACAGCAGGACTCCAGAGGAATCATATGATAGGGACTCTAAGATTTTAAGCAAGCAATGTAAGCTCTCTGGACTTTTCCTCATTTGTCAAATAAGGAGATTGGACTAAATAACATCTTGAGTTTCTTTTCGTTATGAGGCTATGAGCCAATATTATAGAGAAATCTCTAAGATTATACATTACAGATGAATTGTTCTGCATGAATGGAGAGCATTTTCACACTGGAAGTTCCCTGCACTAATTGAAACCATAGGTCTGGAGAAGAAAAAAATAATGGTGGTGTGGAAATCAGGTGGCAAACCACAACAATGAATGACCTCAAGAACCTATCAATAGTTACTGGCAATATAGATGGTGGCTATTGCTGTTCATAGCCTAGAAAATTAAAGACATAGAAAGGAGTAGAAAATTAGATCTTAAATAAGATTCCGTGAGATAGAATAAATTGTTGTGTTAGGTTATAGAGGGTCATTGTTCTGGAGGATAGGTGGTGTCCTCAGGCAAATACTAATGGCTTTAGCTTAAAACAGGCTTAAATGCCCAATCTCTGGAGCCAGTGGGCAAAAAAATTTTGAGTCTTCATAGACCTACATGATCAACTTCTTAAGCTGTTGAAAAAATAGATCAGAGCAATCATTCTTTACCTATACCAGCTTAAACAAAAAGAAAGGAGAGAGAGAGAGAGAGAGAGAGAGAGAGAGAGAGAGAGAGAGAGAGAGAGAGAGAGAGAGAGAGAAAGAAAGAAAAGAAGTTCTGCTTTGCCTTTTCATTCAGAGACCAAAGTCCCTCCAAAGTGTGCTAAGGGATGTCACATATATGAGTCACAGATTTGGGATTCTCTCCACCCCTTATTGATTGACTAACTTGGAAAGCTAGTTTAGAACATAATTTTCTTCCATCAGAAGGAAGATTTGGGGAATTTTTATTCCTAAAAACTCATCACCTCTAATAAGGAATATTGCTTCAAGCTTTGTCCAGGATGGAAAGCTCCGGCTTGTTTGCTTTTTTGGCAGACAGGTAACTATGGGGTGGCAATCCATGCTTCTATCCTACAATCATTAGTAATTAGGGCCACACCTACTCCTAAAAAAATCCAGTTCAAAAAAATTTCTGGTCACTGAAAGGAAGTATTAAGGCATGGTAGATTTGGAGGCAGAGAACTGAGTTTGATTCTGGGGTTTAGTATTAAAGACTTTGGCACTTTAAGTAACTCATTTCACTTTCTCATCTATGAAAATGAAAGGTTAAGTCTAGGTAATTTACATGGTTCAATCTAGTCTTTATCTGATGGTCTTATACCTCTTCAGTTTGTTAGTTGGGGGTTGGCATTAAGAAGGGAAGAAGTATTGATATAGTGCCTACTATGTGCTAAATACTGTCCTTAGCAATTTTACAAATATTACCTCATTTGATTCTCTCAATCCTGGGAAGTAGTTGCTATTATCACCCAGATTTCATAGATGAGGAAGTTGAGGCAAACTGAAGTTAAATAACTTGCCCAGAGTCATTCAGTTGGGATTGAGGATGGTGCCGTACCCTTGTACCCCTCTATCTCACTCATAGAGGACATGCTGACCTTGGGGTAGATTAATCCTAGCTTGGTTCTGTGATTTTTTTCACCTTGTTTCCTTTTTCAGACTCACCTATCCTCCTAAACTGGTTTAGGAGTTTGAGCTGGTTCCTAACTAGCTGTGTACAGGAGAATGAAAATGTTAGTTCTAGTTAGTCACTTACAGTAACCATTTAGTTATGGACCTTGTAATGCTGGCAAAATGGCTCTGATTAGTTTGTGTCTGTGCATATTTAATCCCAGTTAGGGACAGTGGCAGGCTGACCTTTGCCTGAAAAGTTACCCAGTGACAGCTCAGGGCTCCGTTCTCACTACCCCCAATTGGCCTTTTATACTCCAAGGGATGTTCTCCTGGTGGGGGCTGCTCCTTCTCAAACCCAGGAGAGGAGAGCAGCCTTAAAAAGAGGCATATTTACTGGTCTCCAGTCTTTACACCCAGGCCCTGGGTGTGACCATTATGCTCCACACGATTTCAGGAGATAATGAAGAGATTAATAGGAACAGGAAGCATCTCTACAACATGAACAAGCAAACACAGTGGGAGGTTAGGCTCCTAATGGCTAACACTCCCACCAAATATCCTGGATTCTCATGCAGGATATGTTCACATGGACAACAGATACAGTTGCATGTGGTGCTATTGAATCTGATGGAGGTGCACTTCAGAATCTGTAAACTGAGTGGTTTTTTTTTGTTTGTTTGTTTGTTTAAATCAAATATTCTGTATATCGATAATTGATCAGTTTTGAAAGTCAACTACTGCATGGCCCTCGTGTAGCAGAAAAGATACCTATTAGAATCATATCAAAGGACAGTATCATTTTGATACTTACAAGTCATGGAAACTTGGGCAAATCACTTAATCAACCAATCAACAAGGATTTATAAAGTGCCCATCAAAAATGTATGCCTTAAGTATCTACTTTACACTAGGCACTGTTGAGGCCATGGGGCTCATCCTTTTTGTGTCATGTTGAATTTTTCCTAATTTTCAGGTTTTCTGTTCATAAAATGAGAACAAAAACATTTACCTTACTACACTGGGTTGATGTGAGGAAAATTTTGTGTATATCTTACAGGGGTATAAAACTCTGAACTGTTATTATTTAAAAATACCTATTTTTTTAAATGAGGCATAAGATTACCTATGTGCTACAGTGAAAGATCACAGGCCCTGGAATCAGAGGGCTTCAGTTCAAATTCTTATTCTCATGGTTACTACCTGTGTGAACCTGGGCCACTCATGAACCTTCACTGTACCTCTGAATTGTCACTTGTAAATTGAGGGAATAAGCATTTTTCAAACCCTGGAACTATGAATCTATGACTCTTTTTCTAGTTTATGGTGACTTGAATAAAGAGGTCAGATGAACAAAACCCCCAAATTTCAAATGCAGATTTTTTTAACTTGCAAAAAATTCTACAAATTAATTATCCACAGAAAAGAAGAGGCCAATGTAAACTAAGAACTTTAGTCGACTACTTTAAATTAGATTATACTTTCAAGGGATTGATTTGAAGAATTGGTTCATTCAGTGTGCTATGGAAAAGGAAAGATCAATGGAAATGGTAATTTTTTCATATGAGCAGCAGTCCATATGAGTAAGTGATATTAAATTTCAGGGTCTATTATTCCAGCTCTGTCTACCCTGAAAACTTACTCTCTAAATCTACAAAGAGAAAAACAAAAAGCAATCACAAAAAACTCAAAGAAAACTCTCACCTCTCTCCCTGACATAGGAAAAGCCACCTGAGGAGGTAGCTGATGCTCCCTCACTGGCAGACTTCAAGCAAAAGCTAGAAGACCATTTACTTGATATGCTATAGATGAGATTTTTATGTGGATATATGTTAAACTAGATGGCCATTACTGACTTTTACCACTTTACTTTTTGTTATTGTTGTTCATCATTCATTCTCAGAGGACCAATGACATCAGCAGGGTGATGTCTTGACTTGAAAGTGAATTGGATTTAAGTGAAGCAGGGTTGTGCTATCATCAATCTCACTCTCTCCCTCCAGAGTCTGATGACTTAAGTCAAGGTAGCTGGCAATAGCACTTTACTCTTTAATTCTGAGAAATTTAATTTTCATTCAGAAGCAATATTGCTCCTGACTTTAAAAGTGATTTTTCAAAATTTTCTTCTTTTTAAATCTCCTAATTAGAACACTTTATTTTGTAATCAGTGAAATAAAAACCTAAGTAGGTGTGTGTGTGTGTGTGTGTGTGTGTGTGTGTGTGTGTGTGTGTGTGTGTGTGTATAGACGGTTGGGGGGAGACGCTTGTCATTCAGGATTAACTGTAAAGTACAAAATAAATTGATAAGAAACTTGTGGTTAAAACTCTTCAATCTCAAGGGACACTCATGGTAAATGAAAGGATGAAAGGAAAAGTTCAGCAGAATCAGCTGGTGGACTTGGATATTATGCACATGCTCTCCTTATCACCCTTCTTAAGAAAGGAATGCTCAAACAAGTTTACTTAAGAATCACGCTTAGATTGGGTCAGATTCCACAGGCTCTGGGACTAATAAGAAAGTATGGTGTAGATAGAATAGAAAGATTACTGGATTTAGAGTTAGCCTGATGGTAAGTGCCACTTGTATTCAACCATATGCTAGTTCTTTGACAAGAGGTACACTAGACTCTCTTCATGTCATCTTCTTCATCTATCAAGATATATTAATAATATTTATAATACTTCATAGAGTTGTTATGAGGAAAAACCATTTGTAAACTATAAAATGCCATGGGGAATTATGTTTTTTTTTTTTATCATGGAGGTTTGAAGAAAGATATCAGAAATAATTTTTAAGAGTCACACTGAAGTCTGTCTAGAGACAGCTTTGGAGATTGATTACAGGAAAATGAAGCTTCTCCTATTAAAACTCTGCTTAATAAAGGGCTACATATAGGAACTGTTTTGATTTGATTTTGGAAACTGCCAAGTTCCTGGGCTATAAACTTTTAAAGTAACTCAAAAAAAATCTGTCTTTCCCCCACACAAGTTATTTAAGAAATTGTGGCAAAATTATATTAGATTCACTGCTATAGCATTGGTCAGGATCATTTATCTTAGGAAGGATTTTATATCTCCATTCTCAGAATTCTCTTAGGCCCCTGCATCACTTTGATCCAGTGATACCACTACCAGGGATATAACCTAAAGGAATAAATAAAAGAGTAAAATATCCCATATGGGCAAAAATATTTATAGAAGCAATTTTTTTGTGTTATTCTAACAAAAATTAAAAAGAAAAGGGGTGTCCATTAGCTTGGGAATGGCTGAACAAATAATGGGACATATATATATATATATATATATATAATAGGAATATAATTGTGCCAATGATACAAAAATTCAGAAAAAATAAGATTTTTATGAACTGATGCAGAGTGAAATTACTAGGACCAGGAAATTAGTTTACATTTTTACTACATGTTACTATATTAACTGAAAAAAAATCAAAAACAAATGGTGAAAGAGCTAAGGACTCAGATCAATGCAATGCCCAATCATGGCTCTTGGGGACTGATAATGAATCATTCTTTCCATTTCTTGGCAGAGCAATAATGGACAAAAGTTTCGGAATGAAACAAATGATAGATTTGTTTTGTTTGAGTCCACTTATTATTGTAAAAGAGGGCTTTCTGTAGTGTCAGGAGAGTTTTGGGAGGAAATGGGGAAGAATCACAGAGTGATTTTTCTTAAAAGAAAGAGAAAGAAAAGAGTGTCAATGAAACATTTAAAAACATACAGAAGAGATCAAGAAGTCTGGAAGGAGTCACTGTTGGAATGATATAATAAATGGAATATGTGCTTTAAAAAAAGAAGCAAACTGTACATAATTGAGTCATGGTTTTGTTACCTAGATCTGTTCTTTATATAAGGAAAGGTTTATGTTGCTGTTGTTAATAACATCATCATCACCATTTTTAAAGGATATCTAATCTCTAGATATTCACTATATATTCATCAGCTGCTCTAGAATTTCTATTCTTAATTTTTTTTTGCCTAGGAGAAGTGCCATCATCCAAAGTTGAGAAGAAATAACTGAAAGCTAATTTACTATCCTCTGAATCTATAAACAAAAGTTTTTCTTCATAGAGTGAGGGCTTATATTTGTTTTTCATTTCCAAAGATGGAATGAAAAATTGAAGACCACAAGCCACTATTTGACATGTATTGCTTCTAAATAATTGGAAGAAGCTAATACTAGTAAGAAGATGCCATCTCACAAATCATTTGTAAGGCTCCAGTTAAAGTAAATTTTTAAAAGCTCACTATTGGCCAGCCTTGTGCTGCTGCTTTTTTTTTTTTTCATAGTTCCCTATTTCTCTATGCATTTTTTCCAGTCCTATTTCCTTTTAGTAGGGAATGGGAGATATATATGAATTTGTGCATCCTAAAAGTAGCATCATGGGTTAAGAATTTGCCATGTGTCAATCTGCCATAATATCTACATAACGGAAAAGAAAAACATAACTTTCACCCTCTTCAAAATTACTAAAGACCCACTTCATTCCAAGAACTTTTTTATGTTGGTCTGTCTGTCTGTCTGTCTGTCTATCTATCTATCAATCTATATCTGTGTTTTCCTTTGTTCTTTCATTCCTTCCTATTTATTTTTATCATATTAGAAATTAAGATATCTTAGTGTTATTATAAAAATAGTTTAGATCTTGAGTCCCCCCTGAAAGGATATCAGGAATCCCCATGGGCCCAAGCTGTTTAATCAGTTACTCATCCATTGATATGAAAGGTACTTTGGTGTTCCCAAAAATTCCCTGCAGTTTTCTGAACTTTTCTGATCATTTACTTCAAAGGGGGCAAACTTTGAGTGCCCTGAGACCACTGGGAAAATCTCTATCACTGATTACTAATAATACTATTATTAGATGATCGAGATATTATAAGAAGCCTGGAGAGTTCTTCAGTGGCCAACATTTGTCCTTTTGGAGTTGAAGGGTACATAGTATGTTTTGTTCTGTACAAATGTTGTGTGCCTGCCAGTTGCTGTGGCATCTGTGAGTCTGTTTTGAATGTAAGTAATTTCAGGAGGGAAGATTTCGTCTTTCAGATACAGAAGAAACCCATGGCTTTTTAAAAATTTAAAGTAGTGCTAATTAATGACATTATTCCCATAAGAGTTATGGACATTGTGTATAATCTAGTGGAAGGAGCATTGGATTTGGTAAATAAGGACTTTTATTTAAATCCTAGTTTTACCATTTATTTCCTATAGACCTATGGTAAATCACTTAATTCAATTAAGCAAACATTAAGTACTTACTACTGTTAACATCACCATGTTAGCTACTGATGAAACAAACATAAAAAACTGAAATAGTCTACCCTCCAGCAGCTTAAATTCTGGGGAAATTCAGTCCTTTTGATTACAGCTTTTCTAACTGTAAAAATGAAAGAATTGAACTAATTGATGTCTAAGGTCACATCTATCTTTTTTTTTTTAATAGTTTTTATTTACCAGATATTTGCATGGGTAATTTTACAACATTGACAATTGCCAAACCATTTGTTCCAATTTTTCCCCTCTTCCCCCCCCCCAATGGCAGATTAACCAATACATGTTAAATATGTTAGAGTATAAATTAAATACAATATAGTCACATCTGTCTTTAAATCTAATCAACTTTATGCCATAGATGTCTTATTACTGCTTTGCAAATCTTGTCAGCTCATCAACATTTTTCAGTAATTCCCTAAAATTGGTGTTCTTTCCTATAAATGAGGAAATCTCAATGGGAAAGTGAGCAAGTACTTTATACCCAGATTAAGAACTTCTGGTCTAGTTCAATATCCTAAGGAAATTAAGATTCAAGTGAAAGAGTTTCGATGGAAAGCATCATTTTCCTTTGGCTAAGCTCTTCCACAGTGAAGGAATAGACAAGGGTGATTTTAACTTGTGGTTGCCACTAATATCAGGAACTGAATAAGATTAGGATTTTCCTTTTCATTGACTTCTTTGAGAGTAGGGAACTGTCTTTTGCCTTTCTTTGTATTCCCAGAGATGAATAAAATGCCTGGCACTTAGTAGGCACTTAATGGATATGTAATGACTTCTCTTATCTACTGAAAAGATTCAAAATATATCCTGAATGTCACAAGATGTGCAGAGATGGCTGTCCTTCCCCAGTGAGCATTAAAAAGCAGAGAAATAGTTTTCTAAGCAGTTTGACTAGAAACATAGTAGTTCCTCTTGTACACCTTTGTCAGTAATCTACCCATATTTTTTTCCATTCTTGTGTTTCAAGGTAAGGTACAATTAAAAGTGCAATTATGTAGTCAAACAAAGATCCTTAGGTAAGCAAATAACACAAGCAATTAAACATTTACGATACACCAAGCCATTAAAAGACTAAAACCTGAATCAAATAAACTAGCACTGGCCATTTTACCCATTCTCACATGGGTAAAATGTCATTCAATGACTATAAACATACCATTGGAATCTGTTCTCCTAAACAAATGCTTTACTAACCAATTTTAGGTAAACAGGTAGTAAATAATTATTAGATACAACTGACAAGTGATATGTTTTGCATTCTTTGGTGAGTAAACACAACTGCCTCAAGGTGTTGGTCTTTGTTTTTTATGGTTAAAAACAAGCTTATAAAGGAACCAAGAAATA
This sequence comes from Sminthopsis crassicaudata, assembly GCF_048593235.1. Taxonomy (NCBI): domain Eukaryota; kingdom Metazoa; phylum Chordata; class Mammalia; order Dasyuromorphia; family Dasyuridae; genus Sminthopsis; species Sminthopsis crassicaudata. The sequence continues at coordinate 94,814,834 of NC_133620.1, read as the reverse complement.
TACACCACATTTCAAAAGAAGAGCAATAACATTAATAGCTGACATGTATATAGACTAAAAGGTTTGCAAAGCACTTTACATACATTATTTCTTTTGATAAATGACAGAATAGATGCCATTGACTTTCTGGCATTGATGCTACTAGGTTAGTGTAATAAATCAATGAAAGTTTAATTGAGATATACAGTAAAAACCCATTATCATGTAGCTCATTATTACTGCAGATATCTCTGGTCAAATCCTTTCCCCCAATATGGCATACAATAAAAGTCTCTTATAAAGCCATATGACAATGGTATCATTTCTGTCTGATGTCACAATTATAATAGATTCATACTCTCTAAAACATATATGAAAAAAAACACAAAATGTATTATCAGTGACAGAAACATTATTATGGCCAAAAGTCATAATAATAATTCCTTTTCTTGTAGGAAACAATTGATAACAACTCATGACCTACCTTGAGCTCTCGGAAGAATATGCTACTTCTGGCCCACTCAACAATGGAGAAGAGAGTTTGATCAGCCATTTTGCACATAAGCCCAAATGTATTGAGCTTTTCATGTTTGCTTCTGTTGGCTTGCTCTTGCTGCAAGTATGCCATAATTTTGGCTTGGACTTGTGGCTCATCTGGCTCACATTTCAAAAGTTCCAAGATCAGATGCGGAATACTTGCTGGCGAGCTTGTCTGGTAACAACTGTCCATGTAGGAGTAACCCATTATTGACTCTGGAGAACTAGTGTAAGGATCAGGATACTCAGACTTGATAGCTCTACTTGGAAAGTGTCCATATGTTTGGTAACCTTGCAGGCTTCCATGGGGTGGCATTGTCATGCTAATGGGAGAAGTTACAAAGGGACTACGGTCATAGTCTGTAGGAGGCAAGGCAGTATGGTTCAGAGGTAGGCCTTTGGAAACAGAATGGATGTTCTGGATGGCGGAGGATATTGTCAGGTCAGTGGGCATTGCTTGGATCACCTGAGTCATGGCTTCCAGTTTAAGTCCATTGGCTCGGATAAGAGCTTTTTTCTGTTGTTTTAGTGCCCTGTCTCTCTTGTACATTGGTCCAAACTTATTTCTTCCCCCTCGCATTCTGTCAGCCCTTACAGCTGTTGATAAAAAAAAAAAAAGAAAGAAATAAAAGAAAAGAAAAAGGAAGTAGGAGTGTAAATACAGTGCAAACCAATAGCATTCAAATTAAAAAAACACTTTGGAAAATGTTGGAAATTGACCAAAACTGTTTTTTTGTGTGGTTGTTTTCATCACAATAGCTGCAGGATTCCAAAAAAGTCATGTCTTTTTTATTTATGAATTCTTTCCTGCAAATGTGTTTTGTCATTAGAAAAATATTTTTAACATTTTGGACTATATTAACCCTTCAGTGGACTGGGGGGGGGGGTTTGCTTCATACCTGTCACTAAATTTAAAAAAAATAAACCTTTTTGTGCTACTCTTTGACTCTTAGGAACGAATGTTAGTATTTCTGGGCTAGAATGCCATGTTGATTTAGGATTCTATTCATAGACCCAAATTGTATAGAAGTTTTTTTAAAAAATAATTTACTTGGTGACATATTCCTAGTTCAAACTATGATTATTTTCACTAAAACTTTATGGAATCATCTCGGTTACTTCATGAGAAAGGTGTTAGAGATGTATTACTTTGGGAAAATAATTTTCATCTCTCTGTGAAAAGGATCTGCTATATTATCATTTCCAAGATAGAATAAGAAGCAATTTAAATATGCTGATATAATTAGTATTAGAAATAATGGAAACAAATTTAGTTCAATAAGTGCCTTAGAAGTACCATTTTGCAGGTTTTTGTCATGGGGATATTTTCCACTTTACAGGGATAGTCATAGAACTGTTGATTTTGAAAGGGACCTTAGAGTTCCCAGAGTCATAGGATCACAGGGTCTTAGATTTGGAGTTGAATGACACCTTAGAAATCATCTAGACCTGTCTCTCATTTTACAGATTCAGAAAAGTAAAGGCCAGAAGGGTATAAATTGCAGGGTCATATAACTAAGTAAGCATCAGACTTGAGATTATTACTTTACTGATGAGGAAGTTGTAACCCAAAGTGACTTGTCTAAGATCTTATAGCTACTTAATAACACTATCACACAGCTACTTAATAACTAGAAAACTGAATTTTCTAACTCACAAATCCAGTGTCATTTGCAATACACCAAAATATCTCATGCTTATTTTTGTTTCTACTATATCAGTCAACAGTTATTGTCAAGCTCACACAAGCCAATGACAGTTAGACAGAAAACAGAACCCTCTGACAGCTTGTTGGCATAGGGGTTAGAACTAGCAGAGACCTTAGAAATTATCTAGTTAGTACTATTTCTTTCCTCAGATAAGCACATGTTAAGTGGATTGTTCAAAGTCATAAAGTCTAGGCAGTGACAAAGTTTCGATTTGAACCTAGATCCTTCTTGTTGAAATTTCTGGAGATTAATTGTTTGAACTTTTTATGCTACAGATTAGTGCAACATTAAAATTGTAATTTAAATTATGGGTGGTCATTATAAAGCACATAATCACAATGATCTTAGTATTTTATAAAATTTTAAAATTTATCTTGTTTCATAAATATCCAAATCTGCAAATCACTATTAGGGAAATATGCACACTAAAAGGCATTTGAAATTGCAAAAGCATACCCTTAAAAAAAAAAAGAAAAGAAAAAGAAAAAAGAAAGAAAGGAAGAAAGGAAAAAAAGAAAGAAATCTAGTTTATTATCCTTTTATTAAAAGAAGTTAAACTTAATTGAATATTGTCACTATGACTGGGGAAACAAAATATATCATTTAAGAAAAATGAATGGAAATTATATAACTTTGTATTATAGAAATTATGAATTTGAACATTTTAGTAAAGGTATATGATAATACTTTCATTTTGGATAATATCAATGAAAAATGAAACTTAACTTTAGTTATTGACTATCCTTCACTTCTGTGTTGGAGGGCAAATTATGCTTTCTGAGTGAAAAATTTCCCCATCTTTACAATAATTTGTCTTTTAATTAATACCATAATGTACAGTCACAGACTTTGTTAGATTACCTTTTACAGAGTATTTTAATATTTTGACATAACAAAATGGCATCCTAAAATTAAAAAGGTCGTGTGATTTCATCTTAGTATTGGTACTGATAACTAAGTCAAGTAGCAATTTCTAAGTTTTAAAAAGTAATATGGTGGAAATTCAGTGGGAGTTGTTTGGATCTCTGAGCATTTTTATAAGACCCAAGTTTTAAATAAAAAAAGAATAATAAGCAAAAATGGTGATTTTTGAACAAATAAAACAAACAAGCATTTGATATCAGGTGATACATGCATCCATTGGTGGGTCAACAACTCACTGGTCATCCTGATTTTATATGTTGCATATTTAAGCTCTGCACACCTTGTAGATCAGAGAGTGAAAAACAAAGATGGTAATGGGATTCCAATTATTTGCAGCAGTCCCAGAGCACATTCACTTTCTCATTGTATGTTCAAAAAAATTATAGTATCCAAGTTTCAATACCAAGTTTAGAGAGAACCATGAAGAATCATTCTCTTTTTTGCTAAGCCAATACTACTCATTTAAAACCATGAGATTTTCCATGTAAATTTCTTTTAGAATTCATAAAAGAATTAAAGAAAATCCTCAGTGAACCTATACGAACTCTCATTTTTCTTATAAAGACTCAGAAAATAACTCAAGAAAAACACATGAGAAAGATGTCACACGAGAAATTACTGTTCATAGTAAAAGACTCTTTAGTAATTACTTTGAGGTTCATGTCAATATACATAACCAAATAACAGCTATAGTCACACATACAGATACAGACCCAAACTCAGATTTGACTAAAACATATGAAAACTTGTGACATATTTTTTAATTCTGAATTTCTATTTGTCCTATATTGATCTTTTGATTAGATTTCTTATCTGTCCTGACCTTTTGGGCAGTTTTAAATATACCTGCCCTCTCCTTCCCTTAATAAATATATTTGATTAAGTTGGTTTCTGTTTGTTTGTTTTTCCATTAGGATTTAACTACTTTTTATTGCTATATAACCAGAGCTTATGGCTAAGTAGCTGATGGCAGTCAAAACACAAAAAGCTGATATTTTATATAATAGATTTTAGGGTCACAGATTGAGGAAACAGTGAATAAGATAGTTCTTAAAGTTAAAATCTTACAAGAGTTGAGGAGGCAGTATAATCTCAGAAGAGTCTTACCTTCTAACTTCATTCCGACACTTAGACATTTTTGAAATCGACAGTAAGGGCACCTTTTTCTCTGTGTTTTGTCAATTTGGCAGTTCTGATTTTCTATGCATGTGTACCTTTTGTTATTTTGGACTGTTCGCTTAAAAAAACCCTGTAAAACAGAGAAAACAGTAAGACAGATAGCTCAAGCACCAGACTTCTCTGTTGGTGATTTCCTTAAAATAAAACATCAAATTCTTTTTCCTTACCCCATTTGAGCCCCGATGTGGTTCTGTGGTTTATTTTACATTTAAGCAGGATAGACCCTCCAAAAAAGTGCCAGGCTATAACTCAGATTTTTCTGGCAACAGAACTGTATTACTGTAGATTTACGTCAAATCTTGGAGAGTCTTGGCTGAAGACCATTCTTTTCCTAATAGTCTGAGAATAAAACACCCTATATTGACCACTGTTTTCTGTGTGTTTTAATTTTGTCCTTTGGTCTCCTTTTAGTGTTTGTATTTCTTATCTAAGTATTCCTTGGGGACTGTGTTATTTTAAAATAATCTAATTAAAATTAAGTAATAAATAGTCACAAAATCCAATGCAAATAGAATAATGTGGAATGTCAGATCTTTTATAAACTCCAACATTAGAAAGTTAGAAGATGGAAGAGTTAGAATAATAGAGGGAAGTTATAACTCCAGTGAAATATATTCAGACATGGTGACTTCTTTTTTTAAAAAGAAGAAAATGATTTTAAAAAACCCTCAAACACTTTCCATAAGAAAATAGAAGTTTGGACTATTTTTCTTTACTTATCAGTTCAAAGGAATTATAAATAAATTACATTTGTAATTTCTTTAAAGATCTAGAAGAATGTTGCTTTCTAGCTTCATCCTGTTAGTCATATAAGGAAACCCCATTTTACTGTGATGGTCAGTGAGGAAGTTTACATGATACAGATTTAAATAGTTATATAGATTTTTCCACATTAAAAATGCACTAATGAAAAAGACTATCATTTCATTTAGAAGATTTAAAGGTCTCCACTTCATAAAATATCATTTCCTTAATTGAAATAACTTATAGGCAGCATAGTTTGAAACAAATCATATTGTAATAGGGTCTCATTTATTATGCTTTGCTTCTTTGCCATAAATTTCCAAATTATCCCTTTAAGGGATAAATAAGAATGAAAGCCTGGAAATGTAAATGAACATTTTTATGTGGATAGCTAAAAACTAATCTTAGCCCAGAACACTGACCATGAAGTAAAATAAATGTATTTGAGAAATATATTCACGTTTTCTTTGAAGAAAAACAATATTTTAAATATTTATTAATCATTTGAAATCAATAGTTAGGGCTGTTGAAAATGGAGATCTCTCTAGTCCCACCACTGGAAGCAATAAAACATTTCAAAGTGTTGAAAATGGTGAAGGCAATTTGGAGCAGCATGGTTTTCTTTGCTTGATAATTTTTTTCTAAGAATCTCCCCCAAAATTAAACTCCCTTAATTTGAAAAAAAAATAGCCTAAGGAATCCAATAGCACATTCCTTTGTTCTGAACTTTAATTTCTTTTTTTCTAGTTAGCAATGTGTACCAAACCTTGCAACTTTCACAGGTGAGAAGCCCATAGTGGTACCCAGACACTTTATCTCCACAAACTGGACAAAGTTCTTCAAGATCTTCATCATAAGAGTAATTCACCATTTTAAACTGAGACACTGAAAGAGGCAAAAAATACAGACATGTATATATGCATACAGAGATATATCTCTCTATATATCCTTTAATTTACCAGTGCCAGGAATTGGGATTTGTGATCAGAAGCATTACAAGGATTGTTGGGTGGCAGATCCTTCAGAGACCATACAAATGAAAAAAAACTTTTACATAACTCCTGTTGGATTGAGTTAAAAGGGGGGGGGCATATTGAAAGTAAAACAGCAAAAACCTTATGGAACCAAGGAATGCAGACTTTGTTTTAACTTGCAAAGTTATCTTTAAAAGTGTTAAAAATCACCATGGCACAACAATTGAATTACTCTACAGAAAATCACAAATTAGAGAGGAAAAAGTAGCTTAAAATTAACCCTTTAAGTGTCTTTCAAAACACGGATAAAGACCAACTCCAAAATACCACTTCTTGAAGGATGGTGGTGGTGGTGATGGTAGGATTTTCCCTTTCTCCTCTCAACACAACCTTTTCAGCAGACTGGCTTCCCTTAAACGTCTGTTATGATAATAAACGCCGGACTTCACCAATTCATCCACCAAACAACTTCACTCCTCTCCTGGAGGTTCTCCTCACAGTGCTGCAGGTTTAAAATACAATCCTGCAACCTAAAACCCTGGAAATTTGATTCTGAGTAGCAGCCCCACTTTAACAAGAGCCTGGGTTCAGATCTGTTAGATTAATCGAAACATCCAAGTTTCCTTATCGACAGGACTCTTGTTCTGTATGTATACTTTCATCTCCCCACAGTGGAAAATCTCCTGTGAAAAGGAAAAAAAAAAAAAAAAGTGGAAGAGAAAGGAAGGAGGAGAGGGAAGAGGACCCGAAGAAATACAACAGAAATAGGGGGGAAAGTACACACAAGGGTTTGATTTCGGGGTGAAGTTTTGAAGCCCCGTAATGAATTTCACATGTTTCCGATAATCATTGCAAAATATAAACACCTTTAGATTTCCACGGTCAAGTTAAACACTAGTCAGTTCCCAAAGACGCGCGGACCAACCATACCTGGATCAAGTAACTCACTTCCTATAGCGAATGCCTAGCTGTAGTTGAAAAAGATGTTTAAAATATAAACAGGAAGGTCAGCAGTTAGGAGACACTGAAAAAAAAAATCCATATACCTGTTCCAACTACCCAGTCTAATTACACTCATTCACAAGAGGCGGCTGCCGTCTTCCAAGGTGGGGGGTGGGGGTGAAGGGGGAGAGAAGAGTGCTGCCTGAAGCGAACTGGAGAAATCTTGGAGCGGGAAGAAGAGCTGGGAAAAGTAGTGAAAGGCAAATGCCCTGCTCTGCCGGGACCCGCTCCTGGGGACCCTCCCCTTTCACTTCCGAAGTAGAGGCGAGCTCTCTCCCCTAGCTCATCCCTCTCCTCAGTCCCACATTCCGCCCTTGCTCAGCTTGGCCCCTGCTTGGAAAACAGCGCCCGAGCTAAGTTTGTTTTAGGTTAATCAATGGCATTTTGCAGCCTGGCGGGGGCGGGATGGGGGAAACGGACGCCGGGGCAACAGCATAAGTTTCCTTTGATTTGTTTACCCGCTAAAGGGGAAAAAGGTTTTCTCCCCAACGCCTCCCTCCCTTCCAATGACCCCCAATGCACAACACACTCCACCAACTACCTGTCCCATTTGCCGTCATCTCGTAAATGACAAGCAAAGTTCTCTTTGCCTGTGGATTTGGGGGAGCCCTCGGATCTAGGGCAGCTGGTAAAAGTCCGCGTCTCCAGAGCAGAATGTGATATCTTAAAAGTTGGAGCACGCAGCAGCAACAGCAATAGCGAAAAGTCGAGGATCGCTTCAAAAATATCTTCGACGGACACCCGGAGATGCGGGGGGCTTGGGGAAGGACTCAGGTTCCAGTATTGCTTCTGAATTAAATTTACACCTTGCCAGGAGGAGAAATATTCCGCGGGACTGGCGGCGAGGTTGTGAGGTTCAAGGAAAAGCAGATGAAGAAATAAAGCTTCTTCACGTCTTACGGAGAGCCTATGGAGAATCTGTGGGGGCTGCTATTCAGGATCCCCCACTTCTAACTCCCAGCCCTCGGATTTGGAGAATGTGTCGCGAGGTTAGAGGTTGGAGACTTGTTTGTTTATGCGTAAATCGCTGCCAGTGATTCTTGATTTTGTTTTCATGAGACTTTTGGAAGAGAAAAAAAAAACAAAAAAACCCCCAAAAAACCAAAAAAACCAAACCAAAAACCGAAGTGGACTTCACATTAAAGAGTCCCCTGTCCCCTGAATCCTCGCCCAACAGATCGGAGGAGTCTCAGAGAATGCCGAACTGCTTCCCAGTCAGATGCTCCCACTTTCGAGAACACGACTTGAAGAAGATGGGGTGGGGGGCGTACTTCTCAAGCTTCGGAAAAAAGCCAAAGTCAGAGAGGGGAGGGGTGCGGACTCAGGAGGGAGGGGGAAAGGAGGACCCACTTTTCAGAACTTCCCGGTGACCTAGATGGACAGGGTCACCATACCCTGATCAGACATGTTTAGTAACTTGGACGAACAGAACCCATCCAAAGTCAAGCTTCCTCTCCAGCCCTAGAGTCCTCGTGCAGCTCTAGAGAAAAAGAGGGATGTTGCGTGAGAAGTGAGGGACTAAGACTGAAAACTAAGAAACTGAGTGACGGGCAGAGAAGTTGCGGGACTAAGTTAAGGCTCACTGACTGAGCAGACCTGGAACCGAGCTAACCGAGTCTTTTTCCCTAGAGGAGCTTTTCCAATGGAGGAAGCAATCTTGTTCCTTTGGATTTCTCTTTTGATCATTGAACAAGCACCTGCCTGGTACCCGGTTCGGTTGTGACTCATAGCATCGAAGATAGCTGGGAACGAAAATTTCTCTTCCCAACATGATTATTTCTCCCACCAAGGTTGGGATAAATTAATAACACCGAGAAGAGGCCTCTCCCACCCCAAGCTGTCGTTAGAACTCACAACCGACTCCTCTGAGAAGTTGGAGTCGGTGATAAACCAACTTTTTCTCATCTCCTTAACAGGGGAGGAACTATCCTACTTTTAGAAAATAAGCATTGGATCCTGTCTTGAATTACTTTTTAAAAGTTATTTTCTTTATTTCTCTCTTCCTTCCTTTAAAAAAAAAGTGTAGCGAGTACCTCTTCCTCTTTAAAATTAAAAAATGTCTAGGAAACAGTACGGACGGAGTACGAATAAATAACTTTTCCTACTCAGACTTGGAGTTTGTGACACCTCCAAGATTACAAACTCATTCTTAACTCAAGTCCTTTCAAGGAGGAGAATTAAACCGGGAATCTTTCTTCAATTTCCATTCTCTTGCTGTATATTCCCTTATCATTTATGGGGCTTTCGCCACTTGCGGCCAACTGGGTGTCTGGGGCCACCTAGTTTGATGCTCAGGGGTTAGTCTTGGGGGAGATCTTAGGTCTAAAGAAGTGAGCCACTTTGCTCTCCGGTGAAGCTCAGAAATGAACTGGGAAAACCCCTCAAATAACTAACTGCCCTCAGGAACTGACGGGCTACTCACATTAGCTTCCCACTCCCTCAACTACCTATCCCTCCCAAGTTAACTCCGTATTCGGGCTGGGCCTTCTGCAGGAGTGTAGCGCCTCTGAGCCCAGAGGGGACGAAGTCCTTCTATACCTTGGCTCTTAACTCCGCGCTTTCAGTACCGGTCCCTTTAAAGTAAGCAAAAGGGGGATGGCAGGAAGTATTCCGAGATCACAGGCCAGGCAAACACCACATCCTGAGCGGTGGAGGCGGTGAAGATGGAAGAGCACCGGTGACTTTTCCTCGCATTGTTCCCTCCCACTGCAGCCAGCCCGCGCACCCCCACCCCAGGGCAACTGCGATAAACTTCTAAGCTGCTTTAATGCAAGCCAGATCTGCAGTTGCTATTTAGGAGTGCGGTGAAAATATAGCCAGCGGAATTTATTTGTTTTCTTGTTAGCAATCAAGAGCCGGAGAAACAAATGGGACTTCCATATTCCCAATACTCTGATTGAACTAAGTGCATCGGACTAATCCGCTGGCTTTCCCACCCCCCACCCTTTCCCTTGGCGTTAGGTTGTGTCCGGGAGGGGGTGCCCTTCTGGTCCCTTTAGCCCGTCAGATGGCTTTGAAGTTGGCCTAAACTGTCCTAACTCCCAGAACTTTTAGCCCGGTGGCCTCTAAGACAAACCCTTCGTTGGCTATCCTTCCTTTTTTTTTTTTTTCCTGAGCATTTTCCTAAGGTAGAATTTTCTCCTTTCCTGGCACTTCCCTCACCTGAAGTCAGGGAACTCTAGAAGTCAAAAGTAAAGTTCTAACCAGTTCCCCCAGGCTAAGAACGTGCTCGCACATCTAAGGAAAGCTTCACTTGTTTGGGTCATTACTATTCTCACCAATATTAACGTTACTGTTTAAAGTTCTGACCAGCCCCAAGTCTCCCGGCCGAGGATCGCAACGTCTCCAGTTAATTAGAAGCGGTAATTAGCCCTAACTCGAGCAGCCAGCACCCTGAATTGCTCAGAAGCCATAAACTTTTATAGAGGTACCTGGAAAGGTGGAATGACCCGGGATCCAGACCGGCTCCCAGGCTGCACCCGAGCCGGTCAGCCACAATGCCGGGCGAGCGAGAAGGCGAGCCAACCAGTTGGAGCCTCGGCAGGGAGTCAGAGCTCGCGAACTAGGGAAGAAGGGAGAGAGGGAAGGCGCCGACCGGTGCCGCCTTACCTTGCATGTTTTCCGGCATCTGCCCCTGTTCCCCATGCGATCGGGCGAGTCCTAGGGCTTCCGTCTCCACTTTGGGTAGCATGACAAGACGGCTGCGGGCGGGGATGGGGGGTCCGTGTCTGTCCGGAAGCCCAGCACCTGGACACGGGCAGCACAGATTCAACTCGAGCGGACAGGAGAACGGGGGCGATCAGAGAGGGATCACCCACCCCTTTCCCCTTCCCTCCCCTTTCCTCCTCCGGCCTCGGCTGCTCCCCGCCTCCGGCCTCCGGGACCCCTCCTGCCCGGTGCAGTCCGGCCTTGCCCTGCCCTTTTATGTACGTTCTGTCCTACTCCTCTGCTCCCGCGCTGCCCCGGAGCTGAGAATAAGGGAGCGCAGGTTAAGGCGCTAGGCGGAGAGCACTGAGCCGGGACCTTGCAGCCTGGCTTTTGCCTAGAGCCGCAACTGCAATTACTACAGCTGCCCGGAGGCTTGATCCATGCGGAGCTCCCAGTCCGGGAGCTCTTTGCCGCGACTGCTGCTGCAGCGGCTGCCGGCTGCTGCTGCCGCCGCTTACTACTGCTGTTCCTGGACAGGGTCTTCCCTTGACTCCTTCCCCTCTTCTCCCTCCTCCCACCTTCCCTCATGCTCAGGATCAGCAGGGGTCTCTCTCTCTCTCTCTCTCTCTCTCTCTCTCTCTCTCTCTCTCTCTCTCTCTCTCTCTCTCTCTCTCTCTCTCTTCCCCCCCCCCCCCAACTCTCCCTCTCCTCTGACTCTTTTTCTCTCTCAGAAGTGTTGAGTTTTGAAGTTCGGATCTGGTTTTCTTGCCTTGTTTATTCCTCTAGCAAAAAAGCTGCACTTTTCAGTCCAGCGGTGCTGGTGCAGGGAGAGAAAGAGGGAGATGGGAAGGAGGGAGGTAAGTTCTGGGGATAGAGGGAATGGTTCGAAGAAGAGGTGAAAAGGTGGGGATTAGAATAGGGATGGCTGTTGGGGACTCCAGGGTTCTGACACCACGATTTTAACCAATGAGGAAGAGCTGCACATAGTCATTTTCTCTGATGCCCCAACCTCTTGAGCCTCCAATCTCTTATGCCTCCACCCTCAGGGTAGCTGCTAAATCATTGCGAGATCGTATTGCTAGTTTAAGAGACCACCTCTGTCTAAAGAGAATACTGGAATCAAAGAGAGTGATCTATATTTGGTCGAAGGGAATAAAGAAAAGGCACTGGCTTGGATTGGGGGGAGGCGCAGGTAGAGAGAAACTCATGTAAAAGAAGTAAAGAGGCCCAGAAGATTGAATTCATTCAAGGAGACGAGTGTGTGGTGTGGTGTGTGTGTGTGTGTGTGTGTGTGTGTGTGTGTGTGTGTGTGTGTGTTCAAAGTTCTCATTTACTTCATAACCTGTTCACCTCTTGGTCTCTCCAGTCTTATGGCAAGAATGGGTCTCCTATTCTACAAGACCTCAAAGGTCACCTTTGAGGACAGCATAGCTCAGGATAGCAAGGTGAAAACCCACATTTGCTAGAGTGGTAGTGATGGTGGCAATAAAATGTTTTAGCACCTTTCTTCTTTTTATATCTGAGCTTCCTTGGAAGTTACTCCCTCCCCTTCCCCCCCCCCCCACCTTTGACATGGCTCTTGAAGCTTCAGACTTCGCAGATTTTGTTAATTTTTTTTTCTTCCATAAAAGACCCACAGATCAATCTGGGCTTTCAGTTTTTATTCTGGTGCCTCTGTCTCTTTGGGGGACGGATCTGCATGAGGTCCAGCATTTTAAAGAAGTTTTAAAGACCATCTGCTACGCAATAGCATCAACCACCGCCTCGGCATTCAGTGAGTGACGATCTCTTCAAAGTTCTCAGACCTCATCCCAACAAGATGAAAACATTCTTTCCAACATTCTGCGTGCATTCCAAATGCCTCATATTCAGGATCTGCGTCTGTGATCCCATAATTATTACAGCCCATCTCAATACACTGGGAAGAATTTGAATCTCAAAAGATCCGAAACGGAGTCTATTTGAATGGCACTGGGATTATGCATTCAAGACCCCACTGTCCACTAGTTAGAGTAACATTAAAAGAAAAATATTGGAATCAGTGTCTTGCATAATCTGCATCTTTATATTAAATGGAGTAGGTCCAACTGCTTACACACTCCCCTTCTCCATCTGACAACTTTCATTTTTCTTTTCAAAGTCTCTGAAGCCACATGATTATATAATGTGGTTCTTTTAGCCGACTTGTCAGGTTTCAAAGAAAAAAAAATCAAACACACAGATTTCTGATTATTATTGTTATTACTATTACATCATGATTTCAAAGAATAGTGATTTTTTAAGTGCCTCAGACTTTCAAAATTCTATTTTCAACTTCTTGTAATGCACAGTCAGGATTTGAAGGACATGAGGTTCAAATCCGGATTTTGCTACATGCTCCCAGTGTGACCATGGACAATCAGTTTAACCTCTCTAAACCTCAGTTTCTACATCTGTGAAATGGGGATTAGGTTAGATGACCACTGAGATCCCTTAGAACTCTAAATCCAAATGATCCAGATAATATTAAACTGTCCCCTAAAACAACAAAAAGCAACATCTTCATAATTTAATTTGAATAATGCTTAATCACCAATGGCTTTGACCCGTCCCGCTTTGTTGGATTGTAGTCTCTTCCCAAACTTTGAAGGCTAATTAATATTTTAAAAAGCTCATAAAGTACCCTTTATTGCAATTCAGAAAGCCTCCCTAAATCAGTTAAGTGCCCTTTTGCAAACTGTCAACACCAGCTTCTCCGATGGAGAGAAGATCATGCCTTGAGGCACTCATATAGATTAGAGTCGGGTGTCCCAGAGATCCAAATTCTCGGAGGATTAGAGGTTCAGGGTTTAGGACAGTTGGGGAATGGTGGAGCTGGGGGCGGAGTACAAAGCGGAGCAGGAGAGATCTGTTAGAGCTACGGGGATTACTGGGTTGTGCCCTCACCAGTAACCAGCCTGATCCATCAGTGGGGTTTTGTACCGCCAATCAGCCAGCGACCTCGCTGTCAGAAAACTTCAACTAGTGAGTTTGGGAAAAAAACCGAAAAACTTCAAACAAAATAAAACTCTTTTGGGATTGCTCCCCGGCTTCTGCGGCTCAGTCACTTCCCAGCTCCTAACCCCATCCCATCCTACTCCCTGGATACCTAGAACCAATTTATTCCCAAAGGAGAGCGCAATAGATGCTGAGAATGAGTGGTAATTATCATAGCAGTAAACAGTCACAAGTCCATCACTGTACGATAATGAACTTTCCTAGAAGGTAAACGAACCCCGCTCTTCTCCCTCCTTACCAAATCGTGTCGCAAATTACAGTTTCCAGGGCGCAGGGGAGGGAGAACGCGAGAACTCACAGAAACTTTACGGAGAGGACGGCCAGTAAGTGTCCTGCCTCTCGTGAAGCTGACTTGGGTTACTATCCTTAGCTCTAGAGAAATCTAATGTACGGAGCGTTTTTTCGGGGAGAAAAGCCTAGAAGGACCTAAAGTCATGGAAAGCCGCGGCCCAAGGAACCCAGGCTGCCTGACTGCCTGGACAGTTCTTTTAGGTCAGCCTTTCCAGCTAATCTCAAATCATGTTCCCGGGACTTCTTCCCGAAGTCTTGGTCACGCTTGGGGCTAGAAACAGATTAGCTACAAGAAGGCGGGCAGGCCGGGGAAAAACTAAGACGAGTTTGTGAGTCTGTTCCTCTCCTTCCTTAAAACCATTTCTAATGGAGAGGGGCCTCTATATCACCCTAAGGTAAGACCCTTCAACTATCTCTCTCGGTCCACTTTGCTGTAGCCATTGGGTGTACCTTAAAATATCGTGCAGAACCAGAATAGAACACAAATTGGATGGCAGCGTAAATGTGTCATGCATGCCTCCCACCCCATCTCTTCCTCCAAGTCAAGTGCTTCTGAAGCAAGTTTCACCGCACCTGCCTTTCCTCTCCACTCTCTTTGCAGATTCTCTTCCCACCCCATCCCCCAATCCCCAATTTCAGGTTGCTTCCAGCATTTCCGGACAGATGCCTGGAGAAATTTTGCAAATATCTAATGCCATAGATGTGAACGATTTGGACCTAATAGTTGGGGGTGGAGATGGGGGCGGAGCGGAGACATGAAATCCACGCCGAGATAGAGAGGTGATAATTATGGGCTGCTGAGCGGTCCAAATCAGACGGAGCAATTCACAAAACTTAACCCCATCCCTCAAGAAGTAAGGGTACGAATTGAAAACAGGTAACTTCCCACTGGAGGTGGAGGTGACAAAACTCCTCCCCCACCCTAGGGGGGGGTGCTTGAGCTTTAGTTTCTGGGGATAATTGAACTTGGAGCTCCTCAAAGCTCTGCCCCAGAAGCAGGAACCTTAAGCAACCCTTGGAGGAAGCTCCAATTTAATTACCATCTCACTCCCATTTCTTCTAGGCCTCTCTGCCAACTTCTCTCAAAGTCCCCCCCCCCCCGACTCCTTTCCGCCCATCCTCCCTCCTTACAATCAAGACTTCTCTCCTGAGTTCCCCCGTCTTAGTTCTGACTTTGTCTTGAAGGTCTTGATTGACGGTTCCAATTATAAAAGATGATGGCTTGGGGAGGCTCCCGTAGCCTTGATTAGCCCTAAGAGCACGGTCCTAGAATATTTTATCCATCCACCGGGCTGCAATGGATGTGTGTGCTTCCATTAACACTACAGGCAGGGAAGCCAAGGAGATCTGTTTTGCGCTTCCACCACCACCCCCATCCTTACCCCACACTATACGCTTGCATTGCTTCATTCCCCCTCATCCATTTCCCCGTTTCTTCTCCAGCTGCCCCTCCCCTCACTTGTCTCCCTTCCTCCCGCCCCCAGCTTCCCTTCCCCAATTATCGCTCCAACCTTTCACTTCCTCAGCTCCGCACTCCAGAGAGGGCACTGAGAACAGCCGGTACTTGACATGATAAGTGAAGGGTCGCGCAGCCCTGAGGACTTTTAATCTGGTGCAGCCTGGACAGGGCAGTGAAATGTCAAGATTTTCAAGAGTGGTTCTAGTTTCCCGGCATCTAGTGCGCAATCGGCGCTTTACATGCTCTGTAAGTTTTCCCAGCTTTCAGCTCGGTTTAAGCGCTGTGGGGAAAGAAAGTAGAGGAACCCAGAGCTCAGGTTCCTCGAAAAAGCTAACACTGATTCTTGCTTAGTTAGAAAAGCTCTACTTTTGTCCCAGCAAACTTATCTCCCAAGGGGTCATCCCACAGAATCTACTCTCCCCTTCTCCATGTTACTCGCCGGTTGTGGCCAATTAGAACAATTAGAAAAACCAGGAGAGTTCATTCTTTCTCGCTAACTGGTGTCTGCACAACTTTCACAGCGCTAGGAGCAGCAGAGACTATATAAACATCAGCGCACTAGGAGACCGCAGAAGTCCAAGGCGGGAACTGAAAGCTTCGCTATCGTGTCAAGTTCTCTCCTCCCCAGTTCCCTCCTCCCCCCTCAGTTTTGTGTCCCACCGAGGTACATGTCTGAAAGTGCTCGTACAGTAGAGTCCCAACGAACTCCTGACTTCTGAAGAATGTTTATCGATACACAACAATCCAAGGTTCTCAATGAAGAAAAGCTCTTGGCAAACCTTAATGGCGCTCTATCAATGTTATTATAATGATGGTCATCAATATTTCCCATGAACTATCCTCCAACCACTTTCCCTATGCCACTGTTGTTCCAGTTATTGTTTCAGAGAGAAGAAATACTTTTCAGTACCATGGGATGTTTTTGCTAAACAGCCTTTGCAATCAATCCCAGGGGCTTCTGAAAGAGTCTCCATTCAACCTGAGCACGTTTCTTCTTTTCTTTCCTTCTTGTGGCTTTGTAAACAATCATAGTTCTTTAAAAATCCAGTGTCAGCCGCACACTTACTTATCCCAAAAAGCTGTTGGAAGTGTGTCTTTCATACTAAATCTATGATGTACAATTAACAACTTTAAAAACTTCCATGATTGTAATAGAAACATAAAATGTAGAGTTGGAGCAGTTAATTGGGCACTTTAGGCAAAAACTAAACCAAACTAAACCTCAACCACACCTAAGATCACACCCACACTAAAACAGTACTGCCATTGTTGGGTTATCTTGATGTCAAAAATCCTAATTGCCAGACACACATCTACTTTCCTGGGGAGTCACTGAATTTTCCCTTTTCTTTTGCTAGTGTAGATCCATAAGTTCCAGGACAGTGCACCCACTTTCTCTATCAGTACATTTTGTAGGGGACTTTGAGTTCTAGATCTCTCTTGCTAAGTCTTGAAAAGTCTCTGGGTATGGCGGGAAGAAATGGGCTCTTAGAGAGTAGCACAATCTGTCCTCTTTACTGTAATTGTAAATAGATGTATGAGTCATCTTCAGTCAAAAGGAATACTAGGCTTATGTGCTTTCCAATTCATCTACAACCAACCACAGAACACCTAGGTACATTCTGCTCTACCATAAGTGAATATTATCTCAACCTGATCATTGTACAATCAGCATAGATACATATATAGGTACACATATAACACACACATATTAATTCAAAAAACTTAATATTAGAAAACATTTGATGGTGAAAATAAGCTTCCTATCCACCACTATAAGGACAGTAACCAAGCCATCTGTGTTGTGATCCCATGATAGATTTGTGTGTAAGATTTGTAAACTCACCCAGATTGAGAACACATAGAGGGCCTGGCAACTCAAGCTTCTTCTATATCTCACCCAATGTGACCAGTCTTCAATAAAGTATTTGGAATTAAATAAATTATTGAAGATATATTCTGAAGGTTTCCATTTCCATCAAGATTTAAGACCAAGGATTGTCTGCACTGATTTTGATGTTGAGCCAACCAAACCATCTTTGTTAAAAGAAGAAAATTATATAGGACCTGAGGAGGTAGAGAACTGCAATTTACTTTTAGAAGCTCAGATTAGCTGTTGAATTTGTCTCTAACTGAAGCCATTACTATGTAAGACTTTTAAAAAGAGGTCCAAGATGCACATTCCATCATTCTCTTAAACTGGGGCTTTTTGGGCATTATCTTCTGGGTTCTGTCCCATTTTAATAATTGGAAGTAGAACAAGGAGTAAAATAATTGGCTGGCTTTATCAATGATTCCTTCCCTCACATGCTTTCCTGTTTTCTAATCTTTCCAGAAGAGTTCTCATTCACAATAGGGTTTTCTGAGTCAAAATCTAGATGGTATCTATTAAGTCTGCAGAAGGAAGACAGATCATACACAGATTCTGAGTTAATAAAGCAGGATCTAAATGTATGAACTAGAAAGCCTTAACATGTTATCAGCACCTTTCCATGCTATAGGCAAAAACAGCACAGACATGCATATACATACATACATATATACACACACATATATGCATTTATGGTTCTTCTATGTTTATTTCCTTTCTCAGCTCTGTACCTCTTCTAGTGCTCTGTCCCTATCTTCTCCCATCCTTCCATCCCCCATTCCGCCCAGCGAGTGATGTCCTTATGACGACCTCCTTCATCTTCCCCTTTCCTCCCCTCCCTTTCTAATCCCCCTCCAGCTCCCTTTTCTTAAACTCAGTAGCTCATTTTGAGTGATTCTGCTGCCATCTGCGCTCCACAGAAGCTTTTGTAACAATTAGATGCCTCGCCTTTCGTCCCAGTTCCCTTTCAGCACCCTGTCTGTCTGTCAGTCTCGCTCCTTCTGCTAGTTGTCATTGGAGACCACACAACTTGCGGTATCCTAACGTTTATTCTTACATCCTTACATCCCACCAGCCTTGGGAATATTTCTAGAGAAACTTAGTACTAAGAGGCAAGCAGTATCTTTACAGATTTCCCTTGGTAAGAACGGCTAGTTCTCTTCGCTGCTTGGTTATTGAGACATAGCCTCTTCCCCCTCACTACTTTCCCCTTTCTTCCCCCTTTTCTTTCCCTTTGACCCCTGCCCAAAGATCCTCGTGAAGGGCATCAGTTATTCAGCTGGCTTGAGTAGGAGGAACCAAAACAATATCTTTAAATATCTTACCGAAGATCCACATTTTTGTACCTACACTTCTACGTTGTGTTTTTCCCTCTGTCTTACAGGGTCTCCCTCCTCCCCTAAACAGGGGCGTGCACAGAACAAACAGCCCCAAACTCTCCAAAACCTTAAATACCAGCAAAAGCTCCCAGGAAACACATTACTTACGTGAAAAAGAAATTTAAAATTATTACTTCGAGGAGGCAGGGGAGAATGATCACTATTCAACTTGCAATCATTCGGGGATCATTCTAAAAGCAACCTTGCAATATTGGGACACGAGTCCTCCCTTTGTGTTGTCATTCTCAAGCACTGAACAACATTCTTCTTAGAATATCTCTACTATATTTCCACCACCAAAACTGCCATCTGAACTAAGTCATTTGTAATTTGAAAGCCTCTGTCTCTGCCTCGGTCTCTGTCTCTCTCTTTCCCTTCCTTCCTCCCTCCTTCTTTCCTTCTCTCCCTCCCCTTTCCTCTGTCTCTGTCTCAGTGTCTCTCTATCTGTGTCTCTCTCTGTTTATGTCTCTCTCTTTCTGTGTGTCTCTGTCTCCCTGTCTATGTGTCACTGTCTCTGTTTCTCGATCTCTCTAACTTTCTGTTTGTCAGTGTCTCTCTGTGTGTCTGTCTCTCTGTATGTCTGGCTCCGTGTCTCTGTCTTTCTGTCTCTGTCTCTTTTTCTCCTGTCTGTCTCTGTCTACTTCTCTCTCTCTCTCTCTCTCTCTCTCTCTCTCTCTCTCTCTCTCTCTCTCTCTCTCTCTCTCTCTCTCTCCCTCTCTCTCTCCCTCTCACTCTCCCTCTCTCTCTCCCTCCCTCCCTCCCTCTCTCCCTCTCTCTCTCCCCCTCTCTCCCCCTCTCTCCTCTCTCTCTCTCTCTCTCTCTCTCTCTCTCTCTCTCTCTCTCTCTCTCTCTCTCTCTCTCTCTCTTCTGTCACAGTGACTCAATCAGCCCTTCTTGTTGGTCTGTTAGTTTGTGTGTCTCTTCCTTCGCTTTCTAAAATAATTAAAAAGAAAAAGAAAAAAGATTCCGATTTTAGAGCAATTGTTCTATATAACAATCTTGTATTCATTCCAGTCCCTCAATTTCTCAAGTTAATGGTAGACAGACTATTCCTGCTTTCCACTCTTTTTGTCCTCAAGCCCCAAAGTCACTAACTAGGGATTCTCAGAAGAGTGAATAGAACTTTCTGGCAAAACTCAACCAAAAAGAATATGGGGATGGTAAAACAAAACAAAAAACCAGCCAGGTAGGAGTATGGAGTCAAACTCAGAGAGTTGTGCAAAGAGGAAAGAGAGATGCCAGATTCCTCCGCTGCAAGTTAAGAAAGTAGCGACTGTGGGCTTGGGGCACTCTGTGTGTGTGTGTGTGTGTGTGTGTGTGTGTGTGTGTGTGTGTGTGTGTGTTTCTTCACAATCCGTCTCTTCCAACAGCTCTGCTCGTGTTCAAAGAAAATCAAAGTCAGTTCTAGACACTGAGAGGAGACATCAACCCAAAGGAGAAAGACACTGGCCACCGTGCAACCTTCCTATTTCTCCCTCTCTCAGTCTAGCAGAACACAGTGCCTTGTCTCTTCCGCCCCATCCCCCTCTCCAGTGTTTTTTCATAAGTAAACTTTTTTTTTTTTTTTTTTTTTTTTAATAAGCAATCAATTACAGTAATTTGCTGTTTTCCCAAAAGGAATTTGGAAAGCCCAGCAGAGGCAAGGGAGGAAAGAGACCGAGGGAGGAGGTGGGGGCGGGGGGAGGGGGAATAGAGGGAGGAGAGGACACACACACACACAAAGAGAGAGACAGAGGCACACAGATAAACAGAGAGGCAGAGAAAGGAAGGGAAGGGAAGAAGAGAGAGGGGAGTAGGGAGAGAGAGAGAGAGAGAGAGAGAGAGAGAGAGAGAGAGAGAGAGAGAGAGAGAGAGAGATTGCTGTGAAGTTCATCACGATAGAGATGCGTGCAGCAGCAGTCTCAAAAGGGAACCAATGCCTTTGGGTAAATGACATTCTTAGCTGTTGTAAAAAAGACACTAGGTCCGGGTTAGGGTGACACGCCTGGTTATCTCACTTTGCACTGAGTAAGATGTTCTTTTAAAGACCAAGATATGCACAGAGTTTGATAAACTTTCTTGGCACTGGATACCAGTAAGTCTCTTTTGAGTTGTGTATGGAAACATGTTTTGGGGAAAGGTACAGAGAGATAACATTAAATGGGAGGTGCAAGACATTGTTTATATCATACATTCATATGTAATTGAATATAAATAACTGCATGTCAGAGAATGCATGTGTTCTGTGTAATGCATTATTTGCAAGATATTTAATGACATATATAAATAAAATAGAATGCATAACACATAGCATGGCAGTACTTCATTGCATATATTTCCTCAGGAATATATCCATTAATTAGCTAAAGAATACTTGCTGAATCATAGAGTAGACTCATGGATCTCCTGATAAAGCAGTTTCAGACATATAGTACTCCCATAGAATTATGGGATATTAGAATTGGAAGATGCTTTAGAAATCATCTACTCCAGAATATTCATTTTGCAAAGTGAGGAATTGAAGTCTGGAGAAGAGAATTAACTAGATCTAGATAGTGTCAGAACTGGGATTAGTTTGTGTTCTTCATCCAGATGAAAGGAGTGAACTTTGCTCATATGCTTTGCAGTTCTAATTACATATTTTTCACCACTGGGGACATTTCTAAAAGATACTCTTCCATGTTATCCTTTTGCATAAATATCTAAGCAGTTACATATCTATATATCTAAATCCATATCTGAGTGTCTATAAAATCTATGGCATGTTTGGATTACAAAGCCTTTGACAGTGGACCAGATCTAATCACTTGCCTCCCAATCCCTTTTTGGATTTTGCTTCTGTTCCAAGCAACTAGAACACAACATCAAACTTCTGAAAATAGTATAAGTGATATAATTGGAACCAGATAGCCATAGGCAGGTAACTAAAGGGCCTTAATTCTATTTTTTTTTTCTTCTTGGAGAGGGAATGCTCTTTCATTTACTCTCTGACTACCTCCTTTCTTCTCTAAAAGCTGTCAGCTCAGATCAGCCTAGAACCTTCTATATAAAACTTCAGTTTGGTATAGATCTGTACTGGCATATAGTAGGTACTTAATAAATTCTTGCTGACTTGGTTGTATACTAAGTACCACTAGAGCACTTTGGGTTGAATTGGAACATAGCCCAATATGACTGCAATGGGAGTAGAGTGAAGAAGGAGGCATAAGTGTTCTCAGAAGGAATGGGACCCCAAAAGAGGCCCCTGGTTCCGGGGAACCAGCTGTGGAATTCTATCTCCCACCTAGGTCTGGTGCCAGGAAGCCTAGGATAGGTTTAAGATGTCAGTGCTGGGGAGAGTAGGCACTGGCTGAGGTGATGAGTGAGTACCCATGTCTGAACTCAGTCAGGATAAGCCCCAGAGGCGCAACCTGCTTGAGAGGCCTGCCACCGGAACCTCTCTTCTCCCCAGATCCTTTGATAGAAGAGGAAGAAGTGGCACTGGATCCTGGGCCAATGGATCCTCAGCCTCTTAGTCTGAGAGAAAGCTTTCATTTCTAAAGTGGCTTGGAAAGTCACCTGGAGCAATCCATCTAAATATCTTTGTATTTATCTCTGTCTTCACCTCTGTCTCTCCCTGAGAGGGATATAGGAGAGAGGTGAAGGGAAATGGTGTTCTCCATTGGTCTCAGAGAAAAAGGGGGAAAAAAGCATCAATTTTCTTCCCTTTACTTCTTCCTCTATCTCACGCCTCCCATCCCACAAACTTTTCCAAACCAGAACAATAGCATTTTTTTCCTCCACCACCTGCTAGAAAACAAGTTCTAAGGATGAACATCCAGCAAAGTAAAGCAAAGTAGCACAGGACCAGTTCAATGTCTCCATTCAGCCCTCATCTCCTCCTGGCCCCAAACTTAGAGTTTGAGGGAGCAAATCACAACCATTCACTGTTTTGGTTCTCTGAAGAATGAGGTATGAATTAGTACTTGTACTTGTGTGTTGGGAGTGTGGGGAGAGCAGGGAAAGTTGTTTTGGTCCTACAATCTTTTGATCAAAACTATTTGTAATGTGAATCCTTGTTTCCCCTGATTGAGGGTTCCTCCTTCTATCACTAGCTCTCAGCTGGAACACCATAAAAGTGTTCATTGTTATTGCTCCAAGTAGCATGGTTCAAACACTTTTCAGGCATAGTCCTGAGACTATGCTCAGTCCAGGATCCTAAAGCCAGAGTTACAGACACATGGCCTAAGTGCACTTGAGCTTTTTTGGTACATCATTCCAACATCTCTCTAGAGTTTTTTGTCCCAGTGATTCAACAACCCTAAGTGGAATAAATGGTTGGAGGGAGATGCAGATGAAAGAGCACTACACTATACAGGAAGGTTTTGTCTGGTGAAAATGAATACTCTCTGTCTCCTTCAACTCCCTTTTCCATATATTTGTCTTTTTATCCTTCCCTCTCTCTCCCCCTCTCCTTTCCTCCCTCCCTCCCTTCCTCTTTCCTTCATTTCCTCTATCCTCCCTCTTTTCCTCTCTCCCTTTCTTTTTCCTTCCTCTTACCTTCTCTTTTTTCTTTCTTCCCTTCCTCCTTCCCTCCCTCCTTTTCTCCTTTCCTTCCTCTCCTCCCTCCCTTCCCTCATTTTCTCCCTTCCTCCTTCCCTCCCTCCCTTTCTCCTTTCCTTCCTCTCCTCCCTCCCTTCCCTCCTTTTCTCCCTTCCTCCTTCTCTCTCTTTTTTCCTCCCTCCCTTCTTTCCCTCTCTCTCTTCCTCCCTTTCTCCCTCCCTCCCTTCCTTCTACTTCATCCTTCTCTTCTCTCTTCCTCCCTCTTTCTTTGCCTCTCTCATTCCCTCTTTCCCTCCCTCCCTCCTTCTATTCCTCCCTTCATCCCTCCTTCTGCCTCTCCCCCACCTCTCTCCCTCCCCTCCTCTCTCCCTCTTTCCCCCCTTTCCTCTCCTCTTCTCTCCCTCCCTCCCTCCCTTCCTCCCTCCCTCCCTCCTTTCTTTCCTTCTTTCCTTCCTTGCTTCCTTAAATCCATCTAGTCTGTGTTGCACTGTGAGCCTCTTCTGACTTTTCTTTTTCCTGAGGGCAATACAAAATTTTTGTAACCATTTCCTTAAATGATATGTTTTAGGGCATTGTTGACTCAAAAAAAAAAAAAAAAAAAAGGCATTTAGTGGATTTAGTTTGTTATAGTAAACAGAAAGAAATAAAAAGAAGACTCTTTAATTTCTCATCTTGCTACCTAAGAACTCAAACTTTGTGAAGCTCATGACAGGTGACTTGAAACTCCAGAAAGAAACAGCATTCTGACCAATCTGAAAGTCCAAGATAATATAACATATGCTGCTAGAATGGAATACTTGTCCTAAAATTAGTGTTCAAAAGCCAAGGAAGAATAAACAATGTGCCAATTAGCCCAGTCTCCAAATAACTTCTCTTAGTCCTTTAACTCTGGGCTAACTTGTCTTAAATAACATATCTGTGGTTATTAATTTTTCACATTAAGTTAAGCCTAGATTTAGCAAAGCTGCACATTTTAAAAGATAGAAACACACTACAAGTTTTCATCAAAGTGTCACAATGCTGGGACACAAATACTGTAACACAGAAGAAATTCTACAGAGTTTTCAAGTATTATTTGAAAAAAAATCTAGTTTATACTTAACTGTTTGATAATCACTCCAAATAGCTAGTCTTGAACAGCTGCCTATTTTCAAACTCAATCTTTTTATCCTTAAACAATTATCCTTAAAACGATTTTTGAAGAACAATAGTCTAAGTGGAAATGACATGTTATGAATTATATTTTCCAACTACTTTAGGCTAG
The DNA here is from genome assembly GCF_048593235.1 of Sminthopsis crassicaudata. Lineage (NCBI taxonomy): Eukaryota > Metazoa > Chordata > Mammalia > Dasyuromorphia > Dasyuridae > Sminthopsis > Sminthopsis crassicaudata. The sequence continues at coordinate 94,790,318 of NC_133620.1, read as the reverse complement.
TACATATGACAGCTGAAAAAAATCACTTATTCTGGATATAGTGAAAGAATTTTTATCTATTGAAATAATTAATTTCTTTCTTTAAAATTCTTGAGATACACATGTACATCTATATGCTTGTTAACTCTAGGAAGTTCAACTTTGTAAAACAACAACAACAACAAAGTGAAAAGCAATGATTTGCAAAGGTGATTCACTTGATAAGATTTCTTTACATTAAAGCAGATACATCACAAGTGAAGTAGTTTGTACTTACTGATAGGCGTTAGTCCATGCTTTACTGATTCCTGGGTGCCGTGGATATCAGAACTAGAAGACATTCTTAGGTATAATTATAGGTCACTCTTGGACTTAAAGCATATACCATTGAGGAAGACAAAGGTGAAGCTTGTCAAATTTTCTGGCCTTGGGGAAGATACTACAGACTACAGTAACCTTCAGTGAAAGTTAACCAACCCCCTTCACACACACACACACACACACACACATACACACACATACAGACACACACACACACATACAGACACACACACACACATACACACACACAAAAATGTTCAAGAATTCAGAAAGTAACAAGTAGGTCTTTCTCTGGACTCTGTACTTTTTTCCAACATTAGTGACCTGTTGTAAACCATGGATCCAGTTTCATGATGGTCTCTAATCAGAGGAATTGAAACTTATGATAGGCTTGACCCTGTCACGTGATTTTGTGCAGGTTGATAAGAGCACCCTGTTATAAAGTGACAGCAAAAGAGATAAGAGCTTCTGGCAGATAAAGGCAGAGAAATGATTAACTCAGAAGGGGAGAGGTGCTATACAGCAGAGAGTGAAAAGTTGTAAAATTGCGGGTCAGAGGATCATACTTAGTGGACAAAACTCCATACCAACTTAAATCTAGTAACTAAAAATTTAGGCTTGTGATAATGTGCCCTCTTTACTCCCTCTCCCAGATGTTGTCATTGCTTTGCATAGTGGAGAGCAGACATCACTGTAATGGCTTCTACAAATCCACTTTAAATGATAACAATGGATGACAAAATTAATTCCTTTAGAGATGACTGTGAATATGATTGGCACTTTGAATCACTAGTAGTAAGACTTTTCGAGTCTAAGGTTATTTATTTATTTAGTTTTGGCTGACCAAACCTTTTTTATTGCACCTATTCATTAGACAAAGGGCTAACCTTACCTTGTTTGTAAGTTGGTCAATTGGTTAAGAGGGCAACCTATTTCCCCCCAATAAAGTAAAACTTTTACTTTGAGGTTAAGTATTGCTACGATGGGAAAATCATGTATGTTGAATACCTCTTACACAATTTTAAAAAATATTTTTTCCTGGCTGGGATCATCAAACAATCAGATTGGTGGCTTTTTACTGAGCTGAATTACTGGAAGAATATTGTTAGAAGAACCAACAGTGCCTCTTACTTATTTATTTTTTCCAAGTTTGATGTTTAGATATGCATCAAATAGCTATGCTTTTCTTTAAAATCATAAATCTGAATTGCTATTAAAAAAAGAATACCTTTTCCAAAATTGTGGTGCAATTAGTAGCTTCCCAGAGATGGATAAAATCATGGAAACATTTTATCTAGCCTTCTTGTTTTTCAGATGAGGGAAGGGACTGAAACCTTTGGAAGTATACTGACTTGCCTAAGATCACAGAGTCAGCTTTAGTAATTCACATTTACATATATATCTATATCTATATCTATATCTATATCTATATCTATATCTATATCTATATCTATATCTATATCTATATTTATATCTATATCTATATATATCAGTCTCCCAGCCCAGAGCTTTTACAAATATACCAAATTACCATGGGGAGAGATTATCCTCTACTAACCCTGGGGAAAATAGCAGATTACCATTCACACAAAGCATCATCCAATTGGGCTGTTCATACTCTTCCCTTGCTCATATTATTCACAGGACAAAGAAGGGGCATCCTCTAACCTACAGGCAGATCTATTCCCATGTCTAGTTTGTTCTTGTGACCATACTTGTTGATAAAACTTTTCTGACAAAAAGCATTCTGAGGCTAGGTAATCATGGGAAAAATATAACTTTAACTCTTTAAATTTCAGAAAGATTGAGTCCCCTACAGTGACTTCCAAAGACTCATGAGTTTTGTGATATGATTTAGCCCTAGGCTCTTTCTTGGTCTTGACTGATCTGCTTTAAGCAAAGCCACAAATTCTGATACTTTATTGTACAGAGATTGTCTCCAGTCCTGGTGTCCAGGACCATTAGTGCTCTTGATATTCAGGTGAAGGAAACAGTGGCATTTTCACAGTCTTTACTGAGCTTTACTTGTATGTGGGCTTTACTTACCATTAGTCACTGAGCTTGTATGTGAAAGTGAGAGATCTCTCTTATCTTCCTCTGAGGTACTGGCAGTTCTTAGATGGCCAGTGATCTCTATACTAAAGTTAAATCAACGAGCATTTATTAAGCCCCTACTGTGTTCCAGGAACTATGCCAAGTGCTAGGGATACAAAGAAAGTAAAAACAAAACAAATAAAAAAAACCCAGAAAATTAATGCATTTTCTACTCTCAAGGAGCTCAGAGTCCGATTGAAGAAACAATATGAAAATAATTTTGTATAAGGAAAATATATACAGGACAAATGAAGGCAATGAATGACACTGGTATTAAGAAAGGTTGGGAAGGAGGTCTTGTAGAAGATAGGTCACCATTTGTTATGATCAATATTTTCACACTGGTCTAGCTCCTCTTGTCAGGATAAGCAAAAGTCCTTGCCCCACGTGTGGACGCCAATTGTAGCGAGCTGTCGTCTCCAGAAGCTGCCGGATCGCTCTCTGGGAAGAGATCTGCTGTGTCTACTCAAATCTCTCAGACAGATTCTTCTTCCTGTAGTGAACCGTTGTCTCCAGGCAGTTGCTGTTAACTCTTGTCCAGAGAAGTGACTTCCCTTCCTGCAGAAAGCCCCGTCAAGCCTGATGTAATGCAGAGACTTCTCCTTGAATCCTGGCTCTGAATCTCCTCCAGCTCTTGTCCTTCCCCAGGCAGACTAATTTCATCAGGCAGTCTAAAATAATTTTGGGTGGATCTCAAAGAATGCTATTACCCATCTTTACAAATGATAGTGCAGAGGTATAAGGGGCAAAAGTAGACTAGGAATTGATCCACATGTGCCTTAAGATATGAAAATTGTTATATTCCTCTTTACTCCCTCTCCCAGATATTGTCTACTAGAAACTCCATTAGAATACACGGAACTTGATATTATTTAGTGAGATAATATTGTGCTCTAAGTCACTATCTATGTTACAAGTCCTGGCTATGTTGATCATAGAACCCTCAATAAGTCAGAAGAAAAGAAAATATATTCCAGAAATCAAGTATCAGAAGTCATAAGTTGTTGCCAGTTTTAACTTTGAGAATCCAAGGCACATTTTAAGTGGGCAAAACTCTAGATAGGATGATACTACTTATATCAAAGCTTCTTAAACTATGGGTCATAACTCTATATGGGGTCATATAACTGAATGTAGGGATCTCAAAATTATTATTTATTAGTAAATGTTTGATTAGTGTACCTATTTTATATACTTATATGTTTGGGATCATGTTAAAAATTTCTTGGGTGAAAAAGGGATTTGATGTAAAAAGTTCATACTTTTTTTTTCCGTAAGTATTTACTTAATACCATACTTGGCTGGATCCCAATATATAGGAATGACAATTCTCCCTGTCCTCTCCTCCCATTTTCTAGATTCCCACCCCTAGAGCTTAGAAAACCTATTATGCAACCACTCACCTAGTATAGTATTTGAGTGAGCTGTTTGCATTTTTTTGTCTTTTTCATATTGGGAAGATGTCAGTTTGGACAACTCCTAGCCTGCTACCAGATGTGTAGCTTCTCCAAGTGATTTGCCTTTATCACAATAAGACTATTTTAAACAAATAAGACACTCTAAACCATTAGCAGGTCCCTTTATGCTAAATTATGGGATATACAGGATATATCACCTTCCATTATTTCACTAAATGGAAAATGTTTCTGGAGTCAGAAAGGTCACTGCTTAGAGAGGCCTTCCTCAGTTTGTTAATGATAATAATATGATATAAAACAAAGAGCCATCATTGTCTCATCAGGAACAAGTTACATCAGACTAAAGTCATTTCCTTTTTTTGACAGGATTACTAAATTAATAAATGAAGGAATGGGGTGGATATGGTTTATTTATATTTTAGCAAAGCTTTCAATAAAGTATTTTAATAAATAAAAATAAAATTTTATTTTGGAGAAGATGGAGAGATATAGATTAGACAATAATATAGCCAAAAGGATTTACAGTTAGTTGGATGGCTGGACTCAAGGAATATTTGTTAATTGTTCTATGCCACTGTTGGAGCAGGTCTCCAGTGGAGTGTTCCAAGGATCTGCCCTTGCTTTGTGCTATTTTACATAGTTACTACATGGGAGGACAGATTAAGATTTTTAACAAGTTAGAGAGAAGATCAAATTCAATAGGGATGAATCTAAAATATATATACTATATTTGGGTACAAAAATCAGCTTTACAAATAAGAGATGGGGAAGAGCATTTATAATTTGGAGAGTTGTTTAGAGGAGGATGAACAGGATGATGAAGGACTTTGAATTTGTGATGTATAAGGAATGAATGAAAGAACGGGGAAGGCTTGAAGTCTCTCATTCAGGAGAGAGATTAGACTTATTCTTTTTTGCCTAAAAGAGCAAAACTAGGGGTTGAACTTGCAAATATGCCAGTTTAGATTTAATGTCAGGAAAATAAAGCAACAAACTTCCCAATAATTTGAACTGTTCCAAAGTAGGATGGGCTGCCTCTGGAGGTGCTGCATTAAGCTCTTTATGCAAATGCTAGATAACACTGTGGAATATACTTGAGGAAGCTATAGTGGAAGTTCCCTCACCTATGAGTTAGGCTAAATAGCTGCTGAGGTGCTTCTAACTTAAATTCTATGATTCTGTAACACTGCCTTAAGAGAAGGGAACTTGGACTATAGTCCTAACTTTTTTTTGTCATTTTTGAACAAGTCACTTAAACCTTCTGAGCTTTGAGTTTGTCTTTTGTAAATGAAAGGATCTGATCTCCCCGATCTCTTTGGTGCCTTCCAGTTCTATAATATTAATGTAAACTTCCTACTGCATACTTATTTAATATATATATATATATATATATATATATATATATATATACACATATACATATATATACATATAAATAATGTATATTTCCTAAGGTATACAATATGGATTTTAAAATTTTTGTCTCAAAGGAGATAATTTAATAAATAATTTCATATTTTTAGCACATGTAGTTTTAATTTGAATTATAGTAGATTTAATATTACTATGTAATATTCACATATGCCTTTAAGATTTACAAAGTGTTTTTCACATATTATCTCATTTGGTTCTCACAAAAATTCTGTGAGGTAAATACTATTATTGTCCCCATTTTAGAGATTGAGAAACTGAGGCTGAGAGGTTGTCACTTGCTAAGAATGGTACAGATAGCTAGTAAATGACTCACTCTGCAGTCTCTCCATACTTTAGAAAATGGAAGGATTTAAAAAAAAAAGTGACCAAGACTGTGCTAATAAGCCTCTATGACCTAATTTGGATCAGTGTTCAGATGACAGACATCTAGTCTATTATTTGGCCCATATTTGAAGCCCTTCCAATCTGGCAACACTTGCCAGAACTTTTATCCTACTGGCAGAAACTCGAGTCACCTTTATGCTTTGACAAAGTATTTAACACTCTAAGTATGTTTATAATAAACATTTAAAAATCATATAAAATTGCAAGCATGATAGATTTATTACTGTCCATATGATTGTAGATAAGCCAATATAAATTGGGTTGTACCCATACTTGTAAAAATGGAAAAGAAAGAAACTTGAAGGGATGTTTAATTTTATAGGTTGGTTCAATCATAGATGGACTTTGCTTAACGAAATAGACAAAATGTAAAAAGTTGATTTTATTTATTTATTTGACAGGCCAGATTTAATGTTAAGCACACTAGAGGAATCTCTAATCAAAGGAACCCAAAAAAGGATAAAAAAAACCAAACATGTAAAGCAAAAATTCTCTCATTCAACATAAATTGGTTTTTTCTGTTAGTTCACATTTTGTCTATTTTCTTTAAGGAAATGTGTGTGTGTGTGTGTGTGTGTGTGTGTGTGTGTGTGTGTGTGTGCATGTATATATGTAAGGACTATGGTAGGATGAATCTTGAATTAGATTAATAATAAGCATATTCTTCCCTTGAGAATTTTCTTGGACACTGTGAAAGGATTGGAAAATGGGAAATGTAGCAAATTTTTGTCTGTAGCTAGAAACTTTTTTCTGTCTCATCAGAGTCAGTATCATATCTTCATTGGTCCCTTGTCTGGAACATGTAAAAGAATTCTCAGAACATGGGGGAGAGGGATGCAAACTAAAGACACTCATGATTTGGACTGCCAGACTGACTTGTCATAGTTTCTTTGAAACAAGTGTCAAGATTATTTTAAAACTCACCTCCCTCCCTTTTGGATACATTGTCATCTGGTTGAAAGATGGATTGCTGGACAAACAGCACTTTATTAATTTTCTTCAGGATGGCATGGCTGGAACACTCAAGGACATTTATTAACCTCCTAGTAAGCCAGCTTCTTTAGAACAGGTTTAGGATAGAGTTATGGCATTATCAAAACAAATATTGTGGCTGCTAGCCAAGTGGTCAAGCATAAAAGCCAGAAATGGTCCAAAACAACAAACAAACAAACAAAAGGAGTTGATGTTTCTATTGTGACTGCTTGGATTCTTATAACCCTGACCCTAAAAGTTCAAATGTTCATGGGAAGCTTCTAAGGAGTCATGGTTTTGATCCATATGAAGGTAGTTTTCGTATAGAGAAATTTTTGATAGCCTCAGTGCTCTGGAACATCATCTAGCCCTGTTAAGTTTTTCATAATGCGTGCCTTTGGTTAGAAAAAAGGACCAGGTGAGGTTCATTTATTTTGCAAATATTACAGAATAATTGAGAATCATTGAATTTTAGTATGAGGGAATTTTCTGAAATTGTGGTTTGGGGACCTAGAATTTAAAATGTATGCTGATTTTTGAAAATTCATGCTGCTATTTGGTTGAATTTTAATTGTTTAATTCCTACAGAAAACACCAGAAAAGGTATTAAAATTGGAGTTGAGGAAGATCTAGTTTCAAATCCTGTTTCAGACCTTTACTAGCTATATTATGCTGGTTACCTCTTCATTATCATTTCTGAACTTCTTTGTTTTAAAGTCTATGAAATGGAAATAATTCTTTGAGTCCTATCTTGAAGGATTATTACAAGAAGTAAATAGGATAATGTAAAGCAAAACATGCTTTATCAACTTGAAAAAGCTCTTTAAATGTTTGAAAAATGATAAAGCATTTATTAACTACTTACAGTATGCAAAACACTATGGTAAGTGCTAAGGATACAAAAAGAAAAATGAAGGAGTTAACTGAAAATATATGCAAGTCAGATGGAAAAGTGGCATGGTCATTAGATTGCAGAAGCAGATGGTAATACACCTTCTTTCTTATTATTTCCACTTATCCATTTATGATATTGTAACATTTGATAGTTCCAAGGATTTTGGTAGTTAAGAATCTTTTTTTTTTGGGGGGGGAGGGCGGTTCAGTAGCTGTGGTTGTCAGGTGTATTCCATTTTTTGTCAACCTCTAAAGGCTCACCAGACATAAAACAGATTAAAAGATGACGACACTGATATCCCTTTTAACTAAAAGCATGCATTTCCTGGCATCCCTTTTTATGAAGAATTTGATATGCATAAGCTATTGATAAATGGTTTATTATATTATATAATAATAATATAATGGTATATTATATAATAATAATATAATGGTATATTATATTATATTAAAATGAAATTGCAAGTTAGTTCTTTAATCAAGTCATATGGGTCTATAAATATATACTCAGAGAGACAGTAAGGCTAATGTAGGGAAAAGAGATGGGAAGTCTAGGTTTTAATCCTGGTTTTGTCTTTTACCACATCATTTCAGGAAGCTCTCTGAGTCTCAGTTTCTTTATCTATAAAATGAAGTTATTAATGTACCTCATAGAGTTATTGTGGACAGGATTTTATAAGTGTTATATTTATATGAAGTATATATGCATTAGTTGGTTGTTGTCCTTTATTTGCAAAGCCTACCAAAATGGTCCTCTATGATAGAACTGAGTTAGTGTGTCTGACTACTACTGATCAGATCAATATGAGCTCAGAATCCTCTACTCCAGCTCAGACACAAATAATCCATGTGTACTTTTTAGGTAGATTCTTTAACTTTGTGCATCTCATGTTTCTTTTGAGCTAATTTAATTCTGCTTTGCTCTCAGACCACAGCACCTTCTCTGATGCTAGGTGGTTCTATGTCAGTCTCTCCCATATCACACAATTGTTCTAAAGTTCTTAAGAGAGACCTTGAGAGTGTCCTTGTATCATTTGCTCTGACCACCATGTGAGCACTTGCCTTGTGTAAGTTCTTTGTAAAATACTTATACACACATATATAAATATATACATGTATATATGCATGTATCTATGTATCTATCATCTATCCATCTATTATCTCATCTATCTTCTTGTTCATTATTCCTTGTATTTTTGCTTCACAAACATTTCCAATATTCTTTTCATTTCCCCCTTATTCTGAATCTTCCACATGCAGATTTAGAACTGTCATGGACTTCAGCAGTCATTTAGTCTAATTCCCTCATTTGAGAGATAAGGAAACTGAGTCCCAAAGATGTGAAATGACTTTACCTAAATTCAAATAGGTGATGAATAATAGAATCTGGATTGAAATCTAGGTCCTCTGACACTAAACTTGACAATTTCCCCACTGTCTATGCTGCTTCCCCGTGATTAGATTAATTTGAAAAAAAAAGTTTCAGTGTCCTAGAAAATATACTCTGAGCTAGGTATAGTGGTCCATGCCTTAATTTCTGGGACTGGGGGCACTGAAGGTAGAAGACCTCTTGACCTTAAGAATTCTGAGCTATAATGGGCTAACTCAATCAGGTTTTCACATTAAATTCATCATTAGTACGGCAGATCTCTAGGACTGGGACACACCAGAATGCCTAAGAAGTGAGCTGGCTCAGAAATGGAGTAGGGTCAAAGCTTTGTGTTAATCAGAATAGGATGGGCCAAGAATAACCCCTTGCATTTCTAGCCTGCGTTAGATTGACACAGAGTATACATATATGCAAACATATATATGCATGTATGTATGGTCTATATATGTACATATATAAATATAACTATATATATTTTATGTATATACAATATAATATAACATAATATAATATATATATATGTAGTTGTTCATCCTTCATTTTCAAAGATGCACAATGATATAATGAGTAATGTATTAATTTGCACAGGAATTGGAGTTTAGTGAGGTAGGGTTGCCCAAGATGGTCAACTATGTCTTCTAGAATCATTGAAAGGAAGATGACTAATGATGGCCCAGGATCCAGTGGGTTACATTGTTACCTTTGATGTCTGTTTCAAATGCCTTTATGTCTGTTGGAACAAATTATTCTCATCTAGCTATTCCTCCTGGGAAAGTCTTAGTACATTTGGGGTAGATGTTTCCCTAACTTACTGATAGGTTTGAGGTCCATCAGTTATCCTTAACCTGATTTAACTCATCAGCCATAATAGTTTACTGCGGTATGGCCATTGAACATGTTACAGTTTCATAGGGCCACAAGTGAGAATTGGGTGAATCAAATGAAGACCAAAGTTGGATGACAGTCTGAAAAGGACTTGACAAGCTCTTTTACCAGATATTCTAGTCCTCTTGGAATATATCTATATATATCTATATATATATCTATATATATCTAGATAAAAAATTCCATATAATAGCATATGGGCGCTAATGTTAGTGGTACGAAGGCATGTAAGGAAAATGTGAAAAACACATTTTCCTATATATATAGGAAAAACATTCATTCCCATTCCTTATTCCTAGTCTCCCTGTGGCTATTCCCTGCCTAGCCTATGCCCTGTCTTGGCTCCAGACAGCCAGTGAAGAATTCATTCACCTTGGGCTTCAGTTTAAGTGGTTGGAGTCTGGGCGCCCTCTGGAAGGCAGAGGTAGGAGCAACACCTGTAAATCCCAGTATAACATGCAGCTGGGAGTCAGAAGGTTGTCTTCCTACCACTTGGAGAAATCTTGCATAATATCTTCTTGGATTGGGGAGGGATTCCATAGAGTTAAGTTTTTAGTCTTCTATGACTTTTTTTTTTAGTTCAGCTTACAATGCTGTTTTGTTTGACCCTTTAATTACTAATGCTAAATGTATCCATTGCCTTTTACTAATTTTTGTTTTGAAGTTTATTGACATTTTATAATTAAAATTATGTCTTCTATTAAATATTTGATTGCAAAATGTTGTTTCTGGAGTGTAATTTTCTTAAGCCCATTTTCCTCTCTTATGGAAGACAGTTTCAGTTTTATAATGGAACTAACTGTGTCTTAGAAATAGATAGAAAATTGCTTAAAAGCAACTTTTCTTTTGTGCTGTTATATGTAGATATTATCCACATATAACATAAATAAAGGAGTAGATCTATTTTTGTTAATTAAGATTCAATTATGTGCATAGTTTAAAATGGCCAATGTATCACATTTTTGGAACATTTAGCTGACTCCATGAGAATCAGAATGGGTGTAGTAAATAGAGGGCTGGGCATGAAGTCAGATTAAAGTCCTATCTCAGATTATACTATAAGACCCTTGGAAAGTCACATGCCCCAGGCAATTTGCCAAGACTATATTTTGCAGAATATTGCAGATCTGATTTGGTGAAGGGAATTTCTTCTTTGAGAGATTTCTACATGGGTGAAATCACAGATTCAATTAAAAATGATAACATCAAATAATATATTTTCTACCCTAGGGCAGCTATAATGCTTTAATAGTTAACCTTATGTCATTATTTTATGCCAATTGACATATTTTTAAATTGACAGATTTTAAAATCTAAGTTAATTTGATTACAAATAAAATATAACATTGGGAAAGAATGGTGGGGATGAAATAAATATGTAGTTGGGATGGTGAGGTATTGTTGGATTTTCCACACTGGAATTTTGGCAGATATTTATCATTCCCTTCTATTCACTCCTAGCTTAGTCACAAATGCTATTGCATATACTATAGAAGGCTTGATATGATTCACATACTTCCTGAAAAAGAGACCATATAATTTAATAGCATTATAAAATGATTTGCTTTTATTCCCTTCCTTTTTCTGTATGGTTAATGAAACATATAACAGCACAAAGATTGAATTTCAAGCTATGCCACCTGCTTCTGGTTAGACTGCAGAAATGGTTAAGAGAAGTAAAAAAAAATAAAGGAATAATGATAACATCCCTAGACTAGGTGGTATACTGGAATCTTTTAAAACATGTTTATTTATTGCTCGCCACCTTCTCATTCACTCTTCAATCCAATTTATTGGCATGCTGAAGAAACACTTTATTAATGAGTGACTCTGGTCTTTTGAAGCTTATCTGACAGACTAATTTAATAGAAATGGTCACTTAGAACTTGACTTTGTGAGAAAAGAACAGATTTTTTTGAAAGAGGAAATGGAGTAACTTTCACATGTGGTACAAATAACAGGTGTTCGGAACTCAGCTTCTGCAGACACGTAACAAGCAATCACAACCAAGTTGAGGAAAGATACACATTCAACAGGAACAGCACATTTACAGTGTTGGGTTCTCCAAGGAAGACTTAGCTTTTCATGTGATCTATCTCAGCATTTTCCATTCTAGTGTTCTGTTTTGATACTGCCCACTCCTGATTCTCAGTCTGCCACACACCACAGAGTGTACTTATAGTCACTGGTACTTACAAGAATATACTTTTATAATGATGAAATACTATCTGTTTACTGATTCCTGAAAGAATTGTAAATGTTCCATAGATGACTAATGACTCCAACGTATCTTTGCCAAAATCTAAAAAGCATATAATGACATCCTATGAATGTACATCCCACAATACCATTCAAATTCAGTTAACGAGCTACCTCCACTGAAAACTTCCTGAATGGATATCTTCCATGAAACTCAGTAGTCAAAAATATAGGTTAGAAATTGCCATTCACATAAGGTAAGATTTGGGGTCAATTACCTCCCACATGAAAAGCAGCATGGCAGAATGGATGGAAAATTGACTTTGGAATCAGGAAGGCCAGAGTTCAATTGCTTCTTTAGACAAAGAAAGGCTTGGTGACTCTAAACTCTTTTGTCATCAGGCAGCTATCTAAGACTATGGATTGTAGACCAGTTACTAATTTGTATTAATAGAAGAAAAATCTATCTTTCTTGCAAAATCACATGGGAAGACTTTTATATATGTACAAGATTTTGAAAAGCATGCTTATCCATAATTTTGTCTAATGATCTTTTTCAAATCTCATGATAGTACCCATAACTGTGAATCATTGAACATCATGAGCTCAAAAGAATCATAGTGGCAGATGGTCCCAAGAGCATCGGAAAGACATTTGGTGATCATGAATAGGTTGCCACTTCTTATCTACAATCATTTGGGTATATGTGTGAAATAGTGGAAAAGATCATCAAGGCCAAAACTGGAAAAGAAAGTTGAGCTGATTAGCCAGTTAGAAGAATGGATAATAACAGGATAGCTTGGGCATTCCACTTGTATCTGATGAATTATTAATAACATTAAGTAGTTTGGACATATCTGGGGTCAGACCCCACCTCTTCAACTTGTATGATCCTAAGTAAGTCATTTAATCTCCACATGCTAAAATCAAACTTATAATGAAACAATAATCTTAAGGCTTAAATATTTTCTTTAATTACTTTCAGGTTATATGTGTACATTCATTTTTTACATATTTCCATAAGCGTTGTTGGGAGAGAAAAATCAGAACAAAAGGGAAAAACCATGAGAAAGAAAAAAATAGAAGGAAAAAAAGATGAAACAGTAGACTTCAATCCAAATTCAGTCTTTATAATTCTCTTTCTGAATGTGGATGGCATTTTCCATTTAAAGTTTAATGGAATTGGCTTGGTTATTAAGTATTACTAAATATTAAATTACTTAAGTATTAAATCAAACTACAATCCTATTTCACAGAAATATTATAAAGAAATGAGGGACAGGAACTCAACCTATGCTTTTATGGGAATTCCCAGGTAAAGAAACTTTCTACCAATACTGGTCAGTAACTCAAGGTTAAGTGACTTGCCTAAAGGGTTCATAAAGTCAGGATGTATGAGAAGCTGTATCGCTGGCTTTGGGGCCAGCTCTCTCTTTACTATCCCACATTGCCTATCTTACAGTCATCCCCTTCATCTCCCTCCCACTGGAACTTGGACTTTGCCCTTGGGAAAAGTGAGTTTGTCTTATTTTCCAGGAACTACGCCTTTATCTCACTTCCCAGAAATTTCACACCAGGTCCCTTAGCCTTAGAGTAATGAGTATCCTCCCTTCATCCCCAACTTCTCTCTACCCTACTTCTAGCTCTCTTTTACATGTTCCCTTTCTCTAATAGAATGTAAGCTTTCTGCTGTCAGTCTTGCTTGTTTGTATGTGTATCCTGAGAACTTAGCACACTGCCTGGAACATTGTAAATTAAACACTTAATAAGTACTTCATCACTCATTTATTCAATTTGGAAAGTGAGTACTTTATAAGTCTTAAAGCCTTATATTAGTGAAATTACCAATTCTAATCAAAGTGGAGGGGACATCTAGCATATTAGATAAATTCATAACCTTAATAATAATAGCTATAATTTATAGAACATTTGTAATGAATATAAAACATGTTAACTCAACTGATTCTCACAACAATCTTAGGAGGTAGGTACTATTATTATCCCCATTTTACAGATAAGAAAACTGAGGCAGATAGATTTTAAGTGACTTGTCTAGGATCATAGGGCCAGTCTTTTTGAACTCAGGTCTTCTTAACTCCAAGCTCTCCTGGAAAGACATGAACTAGAATTGCCTGCAATTTAGAAGATGAGAATTGGTTTCTGTCTGCCTCCAGGAGAGAGGGTTCATACCAATGAAATCATGAACTATATCAAAGCATTGAAGTAGGTGTATCAGAAAGATGATTTTATTTTATTTTTTATTAAATCTTTTTATATTCAAAACATATGCATGCATAATTTTCCATATTTACCTTCATAAAACCTTTTGTTCCATTTTTTCCTTCTCTTCTCCCCCACCCTTTCCCCTAGACAGCAAGTAAATCAAAATAAATTATAGGTGCAATTCTATACATATTTCCACAATTATCATGCTGAGATTATCGTGTACAAAGAATAAATATTTCATTTCATAAGGGGATGTTAAGTTTATAAAAAAGCTTATAAATACTGAACCAGATCATGCTTCATGGTCATTATTTATAGTCTATTTTGTTCAATTTCTTCAGTAGTAAAACTAATTATGTATCAATGGCCACCTATGTTTCCTCCTTCAGATTTTGATCTTTTCCTCTGTTAAGTGAGGGGACTGGAAACAATGGTCTCTAAGGTCCCTTCCACCTCAGAAATTGGGAGATCTTATATCAGAAATATCAAAATCTGGGTTTAGGGCAGTAGTGATTGAGTCACATTAAAATGTAGTGGGAAAATGTTGATCAAAATAAATACAAATATAATGCAACATAAATAATGCTAATTTGTGATTTTCTAAATCAAAATGTGGTCTGAAGGAATTGTGTGCTACCACTGCTTTACATAATCCAAAACAAGAATCAAGTGGAGTTTGCATTCTTATTTTCCACCTGTTGAATTTTTTGTCACCTAGAGATGATGGTATAACAAGTTTTGAAAAGGACTGGAAAAGTAAAGATTTCTTCTCACTCTTCTTAATAATTGTGAGAAATATAGCACCTGGCAAGAAGATAAGTGACTTTTATATGGCACAATTATAGCCAGGTAAATATTACTCACTTTTTATACTACTAATTATTAAACAGTCCACCAATCAGCAAATTAAATTTTTAAATACTTTTTTCATATGTGTGTTTGTGCTGACCTCTCTGCATTTGCCAGAAAATATAATATTTTGACTTCATATTCAATGATAGTAGCAGATACATATCCCTTAGCACAAAAACAAGGAAACACAAACCATTTTGCCTCCTTTAAAGCTTTTTACAATCAATGAAACATCTGCCTAAAGCTCTGAGACAACTGATAAATCTGATAAACCAAACACATATTTGTGAATGAACTATTTAAAAAAATCAGAGCATACAGTGTCAGAAACATTTTCCTATGAGTCATGCAATAATTAATTGTTATGCTCAGAATTGTGGGATAGAATTCAGAAATCACAATTTTTCAAGGTCTGGTTCTCATGAAACTGAATGCCACCAACACAACTGGTCTCACCTTATCTTCTGGCAGACCATCTGGTATTGTATATATTTGATGAGTAGCATGAGAGGTGGAGGGAGTACTGAACTGGAGTTAGACACCAGAACTGTGTGTCACTTAACACCCTATATAGCTGATCCTTCATCTGTAAAGACAATATTATTTGTAGCACATCCTTACCTTATGGGATTTTCTTGAAAATCAGAATTGTTGCATATTAACTATATTCAGTAAATGTTAAAGTTACATGTAGATTTTAGCTATTAGCAAACTTTTTATTTGCAGTATTTGTTAGAAATGGCATAAAATTCAATATGGAGATAGTATCATGGTTAATTGCATAAATGCCATATTTCAGCTCTTTCCATAGAATGTTTGAAGTTTTAGTCCCCCTCCCCACAATTTTCTGGGACACTAATCTGTGATTAGTCTAAATATCAATCTACAGAAAGTTGCAGAATGTAGAATCATTGAATTCCAGGGCTGAAAAATCACTTGAGAGAACATTTAGTCTAAGTCACAGGTTTTACAGAAGAAACTGAAGTGAAGAGATTTGAATAAGGTTTTTAGAGAAGTTAGGGGCAAAGCTGGGATTAGAATCCTTGTCTCCTAACCAATGACCCAATTCAATTATGTGTTTTATTTGAATTTCAAAACAGTATTCTGAGCAGGGATCTATTGATTTCACCAAGCCGCCAAAAGGGGCCCATCATGCAAAATAGGTTAAGAACTCTCTGAAAAGATGAGAATTAAATAATTAATACTATTTAAAACTAGGAGGTTGTAAGGAAACCATACAGAGCTGAGAATACCAAAAGAAGTACATTAAAAGGAAGACTTAAGTTTTGAGATTGAGGGCACCCGGGTGTTCTGGCTGTAGTTACAGAGAAATGTCACAGGGCAGGCTATCCTGATAGTGGAATTACATCAGAAGGTTCTGATAACCAGCATGTTCCCTGGCCCAGATTCTATAGTTCTTAGTCTTGAATTCTGAATCAGATCCACTATTTTTAGAAGTTTATCACAACCTTGTAGCCGTTGGACAGCTTCCCATTCCTGATAGCATCCAGGCTCAGCTTCTTGCAGGGACTTAATTGATCTCAGAGAGAATTGATGAGTAGAATTTTCTTCTTTTTCAGCTAGGTTAGTAATCGCCTGAATATGTTTTACCTTCTGTTTCTTAGTTTAATTCCAGAAGAAAATAGCTGCTGATGGCTAGTATTTGTCCCCACTTCATTATCATGTGGAGAATTCAGACTATCCATAATAGAAGTCTAATGATCTCCTTTTCCTAATAATGCCTATGGCAAAATATTAGACTTTAGTAAAGAAGGAGGGGTGTTTGATTTCTCATGAGTTTGAGAATGGTGATATCAAAATTAAAAAAAAAAAGTGAACCACATTTCCAAATATGTAGCAAATGCAATCCAAGGAGATCTCTCAAATTTGATGCTTTGTGGGAAGACAAATACTTTACTTTGTGAAATGGTGGATAATGACAACAGCAAGAAAAGAAAACTTGGGACTATGAAAAAAAATTTATTAATGTTAAAAAGTTCTTCAAGAAAGAATTATCTTTGTCTTTTTTTGGGGTAGGGGGAGTGGTGCTAGAGGGATCCTACTCTTATATACTAATGTTTTTTTCCTCCCAGATACTTTTCTCATTTAGTTCTATATTTGCACTTTTCTTCTCTCCTTTTCAGCAACTATTAATTTCACTGCAGGAGGCACAAGATTTGCAAAATTCAGTCAAATGCTAGAAGGCCTATAATCTATGAGAGAGGCAAGATATCAAGTTGATACTATATGAAAATCATACACATGTATACATATATAAATAAAAAATATTTAATACATATATATATATAAGTCCAAATCTCAGGTCCAAGTTCTCTCCCTATCTCTTACAAATACACCTGTATGTGGAAAATACCTATATATGTAGAGTCATCCACATAATAAGGAAGATCTGAGATCAGCCCTATCCCTGGCATACTAGCTATGTATCCTTGGGCAAAAGATTGAATTTCTTAGTGCCCTGAGCAGCTCTTAAGACTATAAGATACAAAACAAGTATGTCATCTATATTGATGATTCCATCACAAGCTCTAACAAATGAAATCTCAGGCCTAGTGACATAAACAAAACACTTTCTCTTTGTGTAATATGTATATGTATATATATACACATGCATGCTTAAATACAAAAATTGCTATATTTCTAAAACTGAACACCTGTAAAAGTATAATCATAAGCTTTCATGTTCTTGTTTTATGGATTTGAGAGGACCTGAGTTTGAATCTCATCTCTGTTACTCTCTGGGTGATTTTGACCCTCTGTCTTATACAAACCCTTATCTATAAAATGAGAGAATTGAATTGAAAGATCTGTAAGGTCCCTCTCATCTCTTAAACCAATAAATTCATTGGAATGTAAATTCCTTGAGAGCAGGAATTAATCTCATTTTTTATTTGTATCCTATGTGTTTAGTGTAGCACCTAGAACACAATAAGGGTTTGTTTATTCATTGGTTGTTGCCTAATCCTTCAATTAAATAGAAAAAAAATTTAGAATTAAAGAATTCAAGAGTTGGAAGTACCACCCACAAATATTTAATTCAACTCTTTATTTTATATTTACTTCTTTATGTATATTTATGTTTCCCAAGAAGGACTTCAACTCCTTGGGAGCTGGGATTGTTTTATTTTGGTCTTTATATGATCAAGGCTTACCAAAGTGGCTGCCACAGTTGACAATAAGTGTCTGCTGATTGATTAACTGATCTTCTCTAAGTTACTTGGTCTGAGTGTCTTCCAGCCTATGCCTAAAGATAGTTAAAAGGTGGTTTAAAAAACCAGCCTTGAGTCTTGAATCAGAAGACTTCAAATACATCCTCAAATGCTTTATACCTATATGACCCTGACCAAAACTACTTTATCTGTCTGCCCCAGTTACCTTAATAGCAAAATGGGGATAATGATAGCATCTATCTCATAACGTTTTGTGAAGATTAATGTGATAATATTTGTAAAGTACATTTCATAGTATCTAGCATATATTAGGCATTTAATAAATGCTTATTCCTCTTACTCCTCTTATATGTCTGAAAGAAGAAAAAAAAATCTATAAATTGCTAACATCTATTTCTTACCCTTCATTCCCCATAAAAATAAGCAAGTGAGTAAGTGGACAAATAAACAAATAATTATATAAAATAGGGCAAAATTTGTCCAAAATCAGTCTTTTTCCCAGATCCTAGAAGTTAGATAGCAAACATCCCAAAACATCTATTCCCAGCTGCATCTTTGGTGATTATTTGAGGGTATGCTTTCTGGATTTTCCAGATAAGTAGAATAGTTGGAGCTGGTTTCTTCAATGCTCATCTCTCTTTGTAAAATCAAAATTATATCTTCTTTACAGGGAAATACAGAACACAGATTAGATCTAGGCTTGATATAGATATCAAAAGTGTTTTTGAATATTTGTACACTTAAATGCTTAGAAATTGAAATGTGTGAATTTGGTTTCCTTGCAGTAAATGTGCTTCTGAAAAGTTAGATGTAAATCAAACTTGATATTTTAAACTCAGGGTCCAAAGGGAATCTGTGATTGGTCTTTTTATTGGGAGCTAATCCCTTTGCAATGCAGATATCCAGTTTTTAATGGATCTCTTTGTGAAATGTATAAATTTTGATATGGAAGGGTTGTATACTTAAGACTGGTTTAGGCATGTAGGGGACACAAAGATAAAAGATCACAGAATGTTAGAATTGGAGACTTTAGAGATCATATAGTCCAAGTTCCTCTTTTTACAAAACTGGAAACTAAGGCATACAGATTTGTTCAGGATCACACGTTAGAATTCAACGCTAGGACTAGAATTCAGTTCTTGTGACTCCCTGTTAGTTTAATAGTGAACCAACCCTTACTCTCCAAGAGCTTTCAATCTATTTGAGAAGGGATTATTTTGTTTTATGTTTTAAAACCAAACAATAAAAGATTTAAGTAATGTTTCCCGGCAACAATTAAAGAGAGAGAATACTATCTAAAAACAGCATCTGACTAAGTGCCTAATTGGATCATGCAGACAATCATTGCTATAGGATTCAGAAGAGGGAGAGATTACTAACTATGAATTTTTATGTTCTGAGGTTTCACAAGACAAGGGGTGGTTTGGGGCTGACTCTTGAAAGATGAGCAGCATTGGAATAAATAAAGAAAAGGGTATGGGGCAGGAAGGACATTTTGCAGAGGGGAGCTCCCCTAAGGAAAAGGTGGAAACTTGTTTATAAACTGCTGTCTGAGTTAATGAATGAAATTTGGAAAGCACAAGGCATGTTTGGGGAATGATGTATCACCAGAAGTTGTATGCTAATCCTAATTAGATATTCTGTTTGTCCGTCTCTTTCTACACATATATACATGTAAGACATGTTATTTACACACAGGACAAATTGAGAAAAATCTCTAAGGGAAGTCATTAAATTTAAAGAGCATCGGGAAAGACGTGTAAAAGTTTGGACTTTGCCTGAAACTTGAAATCAGGAGGCAGAAATGAAGGAGAGTTTCAGGCTTAGACAATAGCCAGTGAAAATACTAGATACTGGAGATAGTGTGTTTTGAATGAGAAATAGCATAGAAGCTAGTGTTATTGGATATTTGGTACCCTATAAGATATGTGAAGGATGTAAGAAGACTAAAAATATAGAGAGGACTAAGTTAATGAAAGACTTTAAAAGCCAAACAGAAGATTTTGTAATTGATCATAGCTACAATTGTGATTCTTAGTCATGTGCAGTGATGATCAATCTTGTTGGACTATTTAGTCCTCTTCTCAGTAATGAGTTTTTCCTTCCATAAAATACCATTCTGGGTCCTTTTCTTAGCCTTTTATTCCTGGTTGCTAGATCTGGATCCACAGGGAAAATGTTGTTAAGGGTATATATGGCAGGAATGAAAATATGGCTTTATTTATATATCTGGCACTTCTTTCTCAACTGGATATCCTAGTAGCAGAGCCTTGGGGAATAAGTGGAAGGGGGTAAATGATAAGGGAAATAGTATGCATAGAGAAGTGTAGGGGTGAGCTCTTCAACTATGACTTTGCATCCATAATATATATGCCTTTCCACTGCTCCTAGAAAACGGTTTTTCTTTTTAAAAATATTTTTTAAAATAGTTCTGAACATCAACACAACTAATAAACTTATTTTAGAACTATTTTCACTTAAATTAATTCATTTCAATACATAAAATAATATAACTTTTTAGTCATTCCATTTAAATACTCCTCATGATTCTGTCTTTTTATTTTTCTTCTCTGGTGTTATTAATATAACACCCTTAATTATGTTTTTCAAAAAAAATTATCTTTCTAACATTTTCTACAGATTTTGACAAAGCTATTTTTCTAGAAGAAAAAAAATCTGGGTAATGAGGAAGCAGATGATATGGAGTGTATTTGAGAGGAGTTGGTATGGTTGCTTATTTCCTGGACTTACCTATTCAATATGTCTAATAGCACATGTCCTGGCAAGGATCATAGAGAGATGTGAAATCTCTCCTTGTGGGAAATGTTTATGAGCTCTCCAATGCTGTCTTAGGTATGTGTTTTTTTTTTACTTTTTTGTTTTTTTGTTTTTTTGTTCTTATTGTGTACTGTTTTAGATCATCAATTGTTCCCAATTCTTCATCATTTTGAATAAGTCACATTATTGACACAAAAGGCCTGAGTAGCTAACTGCCTTTTTCTTGACTTTTGGGTTTCCCAATCTTTGAATACCACCTTTCTCCTTACAAGTGAAATTTTGAATTTGATTTTGAATTGAGAGCTGGAAAGTTATTGAAATATTCATTGTAACTGGCCATTTTGAGCACTTAACTAATTTTTAAACCTATATGTTGTTTAGCCAAGAGTTGAAGGGGGTGGGAAGCACATTTTTACTTTTCCCATAAAGCCCTAGGAAAGAAGTGTGGCTTAAAAAGAAAAGCTAGGAGGGAAAGAGCTTTAGGAGATGCCTATGCATGTGGAAAGTCATAGGGGATTATAAGAAGATCTTTTCTGGAAGAATAGAGTCCTAAGCAATTTGACAACAAGTTAGATGCTCCTGGTTTTATCTTATTTGACTTCAGGAACAATAATGTCAAACATGAGGCCAATTTGGGGGATCCACGGTACTTTGTACTAAACTTTAAGTCTCAGTTGGCCTACTGTCATTGTTCTGAGAATTGTTTGTGGAGAATTTTGAATTACTACAATGATCTGAGTCAGTCCTAAAGTCACTAAAAGGTACAAAAGCCCCATTGTTGTTGATAACTTTTTGAAGAAGCATGGGAGAAACCTTACTGTTACATTAACAGTTTTCTAAATGATTGATTAATATTGTTCAAGTTGTATACCAAAGTTCCTTAAGTCTAAAAATATTGCCACACTGCCTCTGAGTGCTAAAGGGCTTGTGCTTGACTTTCCAACAAATCTATATCTATATCTATATCTATATTTTTTTTGCTGGAAAATATGAAGTCTGAACTCAAAGATATAGTCTAGAGGCCCAAGGGGTCTAAGATGCAAAAACTTTATTTCATGTCTTTGAATCCCAGCTCTTTTGTGCAAACCTCAGGTAAATCCTCTTTCACCTAATTCATCTCTGCATCTCAGTTTTCTAATATAAATGAGTAAATTAAACTTCATGACCTCTAAAACTGTCCTTTAGACCTAAATCTTTGAATCTATGATCCTGTTTAATGAACCTCTAGTATGGAAATTCCTTTCACAGATACAGATTGGTGACTTTGCACACTTAGAATCTGAGAAAGTTGCTTAGGGGGTCACTGAGAAATAAATAACATGCCCAAGGTCCATGGCTAAGAGGTAAACTCAGATCTTTTGGAACTTAGAAGGTGCTAAATAAGTGCTCTTGAATGAATGAATCAAAATGCCAGCTCTCTGTCCACCTTGCTATGCTGTAGCTAGAGAAATACATATTACATTGAAATATTTTAATTTTGTCACTTGGGAAGTTAGAGTTTATTTTTAAAAATCTTTACTTTCTCCTTTTCATTTTAGTTTTCTAGGGAAAGAGACTTTTTTTCAATTCTAAACAACAAGGATGGATTGTGTTGCTAGTTTAAGTACGTTATACACATTTTACAGGGTAAATTCAACATATTTCTTAAGTTGAGGGATCTTCTCCTTACCTTGTCAAACTTTAAACACTTCTTTTCCAAATAGCTACACACCTGCCCTCCCTCCCCCCACATTATGAGGAAAGGACAAATATTATTACCTGAACTTAATGGGATGGAAGAACCCAGGCACGAGTGGTTAAGTTGCCAGAGTTATAGTAACAAATCAACGGTGGAGCTGAGATTGAACATCTCATAAACTCAAAAGAAAATTGTTTTGCTCACCCACCCTTCTGGTCCTTAGATGGGATTTGTGGATGTGTGTGAGGTGGCTTCCCGGGAAAGCTTAACTCATGCCATAGAAAACATAGCAGTCTGAAACTGATTTGGCTGATTTTGTACACTCAATTGACATCATGCTCTTTGTCATATTCTTTCTTTTCAAAAGGAAGCAATAGAGTTTATTCTTATATTTTCTTTCTTTTTGATATATTTTTATTTCTTTTTCAACTAGCAAGCATTTAAAACAATTAATCTGTTCCTTTCACTTTACTTTTTTTCTTTTGCCTCTGCAAACAAATAAAACCAATTTACATCTATTAAATTGTTCAATTAGACAATTAAAAAAAATCCTCAATACATATCTGCAAGTCTGGCAAATCAAATTCTCACATCAGCTATGTTTGGAAATGTTTCTTTCTGTATTCTGTTCATTACCCTGACTCAGGAGCTAAGTTTTGAGCTTCATGGCAATTCAAATTTGTAGTCTATCATTGCATTCATCAGGACCCTTAAGTCTTAAATATCTTTTTCTATGATGTTCTTATCATTTTAGAAATCATTCTCCTAGTTCTATTCACTCCATAGAAATCAGTTCATTTTGCATCAGTTCATAAACATCTTTTCACTCCTCTGAAATAATCCATTTCATTATTTCTTAAGGTACAGTTTCATTGCATCCATATACCATAATTTATTTTGTCTTTTCCCAGTTGGAAGACACTCTTAGTTTCTAATTTTTGATTAATATGAAAAGAGTTACTATAACAAATATTTTTAAACATAGAGATCTTTCTCCTATTTCTTGGAGGATATGATTTTAGTAGTGTTATAGTTTGGTAACTTATTGAGCAGAGTTCCAAATTGTTTTCCAGAATGGCTGGACAATTTTACAAATCCATTTACAATGTAGCAGTGTAATTATTTTCCTATAGTTTCTTTACCATTTGTCACTTTCTTTTGCTATCCCGATATGTGTTCTGTTTTACATCAAAACTTCAAATAAAAATAAATTAATTTGGATTTCCTTAATTATTTGTGATTTGGAATATTTCCCCATCTTATTGTTGATAGCTCAGATTTCTCTTATTGAAAACTGCCTGTTCATATCTTTTGACTTTTTATCTATTGAGAAATAGCTCTTAATCTTAAATATTTTGAATCAATCTTGGATATGTAATCATTGTCAGTGAGGATATATGTCATTGCAAAGATTTCTTCCCTATTGCCCATTTCTCTTTTCATTTTTACTGTAGTGGATTTTTTGTGTGAAAATTTACATTTCATATAACCTAAAATTTCCATTTTATTTCCATTCGAGTAATTCCTTTCTTTTTTAAAAAATCAATTGTTTAGTCAAGAGCTTTTGACCATGACTCTTTCATAAAGATATGACAATCATTCTTCCTGTCTTTGTTTTCTAATTTCTTTATAATGTAATCTTTCATATTTGGAGTTTATATGAGTATATGGTATGAAATATTCATTTAATCTAAATGTTTTCTAGATTGTGGTACAGTTTTCTCAGAAATTTTTGTCAAATAGTCCTTCATTCAGTAACTGGAGTTTTTGTGTTTATCAAACAATTGATATTTTGCTTCTCTATGGCATCTATTTAATCTGTTCCACTGATTGACCTTTCTTTTTCTGGACTAGTAGCAAATTGTTTTAATGATTACTACTTTGAAGTACAATTTGAGATCTGGAATTGATAAAATCCCTTCCTTCCTACTTTATTCCCTCACTATTACCCTTCTGGTTTTCAACCTTTTGTTACTCTATATGAATTTCATTATTAATTTTTCCTGGGTCTATAAATATTCTTTTGGAAGTTTGGCATAGCACTGGATGAGTAAGTTAATTTAGGTAATGCTATTATTTTGATTATATTGGCTTGAACTATCCATAAGCAATTAATGTTTCTCCAATTGCTTTGATATCTTTTTATTTCTGCAAAAAAGTATTTTATAATTACATTCATACAGATCCCCAATGAATCTTGGTAAATAGTCTCTGAAACATTTTATGCCTTTGGCAGTTGTTTTGAAGGGAATTTATTATTCTAGTTTTTCTGTTAGATTTTGGTGATTATAAGAATGAGTGATTTATGTGGATTTATCTTATATCTCACAGATGTTTTGGTTTTCAATTAATTTTTAGTTTACTTTTTTAGAATTCTCTAAATACACCATTTATATCATCTGCAAAAAAGCAATAATTTTACTTTTTTGTTGCCTATGTTTATTACGTTAATAATTTACATAATAATATCTTTTTTTGGTCTATTTCTATAACTATCATCTTTGTGAAATATAACTATCATCTATGTGAAATAGTAGTGGTGATGATGGATATCTTTGAATTACTCCTGAACTTATTGGAAAAGCCTTAAACCTTTCTCAGTTACATATGTTTACTTTTGATTTAGATAAATATGATTGAAGTATGTATCCCATGGGGTTTTGTTACGAGAACCAAATGAAACAATATTGATGTACACTGTAAAACTTAAAAGTACAATACATATCAGATATTATATTAAAATATTTTACTTAAATTTTTGCATCAATCTTCATTTATCTCAATAGAGATATTAATCTGTAGTTTTCTTTCTTTGTTTTGTCTCTTCATAGTTCTTTATATCTTCCAAAGGGAGAAAATGCACTATCTCCCACCTTACCTTCCCCCACAATGCTATTATATTTAAAAAGCAATTTCTGCAGTAGAAGGTAGATTTAATAATTTAATTTGTTCCATTCAAAGAATGATAGAAAACTTCAAGTTTTCATGAAAGACAATATTATAGCTGTTAGCCCCCAAATCATTTTAAGAGATTATATTAGTAAGGCACTGAATTTGATTCTGTTACAAACAAGGTTTTTTTCCCCCATCTTTTGTTAAGACTAAAAGAAACCACAAGCAAAGAAAGTCATTAACTACAATCATTTTCTTCACAGAGCATCACTAACACCAGCTCTTTGGAAGGTACTTTTGACATCATCTAGTCCAACTTACTTTCTGTTTCCTTTTGTGTCTGCTTCTGGACCTGAAGTTTCTATTGACAATTTTTCAATTTTCCATGTTACAAATCGTCCTAGCATTTTTAAGTTCATTATATGGAGAGACAAACTTAGATATTTTGAAACCCTGGTCAGAGGAAATAAATGAACATCTTGGGAAAGATGAAAATATGAGCAACACTTGTATGTTTTAGTCCTATTTTCAGATCTAAATTCACTTTGATGGTTCAGGAAGACAAAGAATTATGTTGACATATTTAGAGACGCAAAGGTCTGGCAAAATTTGGGCATTCTACCATGCTACACTTAAAACTCTAGTTATGTTACATCTCAATATTTTTAGATTATTCATATTATGTGGATTTTTGGGGGGAGGGAGCATTTTAATTGGAAAAATAGCAAAGAATAGCCAAATCCCTTTAGGATTATGAAAAATTTTTATTCACATAATTATGCCTTCTTCATAAAAAACAAATAAAAACTAATATGCAACAATATAATAGAGGAAAATAAATGTTATTAAGTTCTCTCCAGCTCTATAGCCACAATCTTACAATTCTATGACCCTAAGAGACCAGTGGGCCTTAGGTCAAATTAGATTATAGTAATAATGTCTTTATAACAAAATTAATAGTCTACTTAGACTATTAATAGGGTGAAATATAAAAGTATTTCCTAGACACTGACTATGTGCCAAGGGTTGGGAATAAAAACAAAAAAGAAAGATAATTTCTGCCTTCATAGAACTCATTCTAACTGAGGGAGACAGCACTGAAGAATTCAACTACAGGATAGATAGAAAAAGTCTGTAGTCCTTATGGTAAAAAGGAAAGGCTGGTAAAAAGGCTAAGGAGCTCATGGATCCTTTGCTGAGAAGGGACAATAACAATGGGATCTAGAGGGGCAGGACTCAGAGTGGGGCTACTGGGGAGAATCCCATGGGTCTTGTGGGCTTCTTCATCAGCACCACTTGACTGGCATGGTTGGTGACCATTGTTTACATATAAAAAATCAGTCAAATCAATTTCATGCTGCAATATTTTCTGTTTCTTTTTTGAGTTGCCTTTTGTTCTTTTCTTTCTTTTTGACAAAGATATTGGAGTGGTTTACCATTTCTTTCTCCATCTCATTTTATAGATGAAAACATGGAAATAAATAAAGTTAATAAAGTGACTTGTCCAGGGTCACACAGCTATTGTTTGAGGTTGGATTTGAATTTACTTCTTCCTGACCCTAGGTTTGGTTCTCTATAGCTCCACAAATAATTTAACCATACCTAATTTAGCCAACATGCTTAGTGCCCAGCTTCTTAAACTGTGTTTCACAACCCCATATGGAGTCTCTTAACTGAATGAGAGGTTGTGAAATTATGACTTATTATCATCAAACATTTGATTTGTATACCTATTTTATATACCTCTATGCCTGGGCTCACATAAAAGTTTCTTGGGTGAAAAGGGGTCATGAGTGGAAAAAGTTTAAGAAGCCCTGGCTTAGTGGAAAACATATTAGATCTAGAGTTCTGGAATAGAGGCTCAAATCCTAACTGTCACTTAATACCTGTTTGACCACAGGAAAGCCACCTGACTTCCTGTGGCCTCAGTTTCCTTAATTGTAAAATGAAGATATTGGACAAGATTATGTCTAAGGTTCATCCATCTAAATCCATGATCATGTGACTCTTGAAACTTGATTTGACTTACATTTCTGGTATTTTAGATTTACCAATTTTATTGCACAAGCATTTATTGTGCTTATCCAGAGCACAATGCTAAGCACAGAGAGATTTATCAAAGAACTAATAGACACTAATCCCCACCCTTAAATAGGTTACAATAACTCAAGAGGGTCTAAAAACTAATACTGAGTTGTCATTTATTTGGATATTTTCTCTAATTTTGGAGACTTCAACTTGTTTATATCTTATGCCACATGATTCTTGTCCTTGTCCTACACAAAGTCTTCACAAAAGAATAGCCCAAAGTGCTGGAATGACTTCCTCTGGTTTGTAAATTATTGTGTGTGTGTGTATGTATAAAAATGACACAGTGACTGTATTAGACAGAGAGCAGGTGTTGGAGCTAGGTAGACCTGAATTGGACAACTGAGTTGAAATTCCACCTGTGATTTATACTGTTTGTCATTCTGGAAAGTGACTCAAACTCTCAGTAATCCAGGCAATGCTCTAAGACTATATATTGCAGAGAAGGTGCTGACCTCCATTGATAGAGTGAGTTTCATCATCTGGGAATTCTCTTTACCAATGAATTCAGAGGCCTAATCCTGATTCTCCTTTGCAAACTTAACAATTATCAACCAATGCAAATATTTTCTAGTTCTTTGTTTGCAAAATGAGGCATTTGGTCCTTTCCAACTCTAAAGCCATATTTATATGATTTCAAAATACAAAGGTGAGAGAGATAGAAAGAAAGAAAAGAGAGAGGAAAGGATGGAGAGAAACAGAGAGAGAAACACTCGCAGAGACAGAGACATACACACATAGCGACACAGAAAAAGAGACACAGAGAAAGAGAAGGAAAGTGGGAGAGGGAGAGAAAAAGACACAAAGAGAGCACTATAAGAAATGATGATTTTGTGTTATATACTTTAAGAAAGAGAAGTTAGTCTCTTAAATTGGATACATCAGTTTCTTTTGAGATTTGGGGGGCACCAATGCAGCCTTCAGCTGTCCATCTCTTTTCCTGCCCTCTGGTTATATACCATTGATTATTACCTTTTTTTCTAGTAGCATATGCACTTCAAGATAACTTTATTCTCTTTCCATGGTAAATTGTCAGTATATTTTTGGGCAGGGCAGCTAGGTGACATAATACATAGAACTTAAAGTCAGGAAGACAAGAGTTCTGATCCTGCCTAAAATATTGTAGCTATGTGATCCTGAGCAATTCATTTAACCTCTTCATACCTCAGGTTCTTCATGATTGAATAAGTTGTGACAAAATCTTTCACTAAATAAGGAAGAATGAAATGAGAAGAAATAAGAGAATATTGCATATGGAACAGCAATATTGTTTTAAGAATGACTTTGAGTGACTAAATAGTTTTGACTATTATAAATACACATATTAAAAATAAAGGATTGGGGCAGCTAGATAAAGCACTACCCCTGGGGTCAGGAGAACTTGAGTTCAAATGCAACCTCAGAAAGTTCCTGCTTACCATCTGTGTGACTATGGGCAACTAATTTAACCCCAACTGCCTTCCTAAAATAAATAAGTAAAGAAATATACAAAAGATGCTCTTTACAGAAAAAGAATCGATAAATAGCAGATGTATAGAATAATTTTACATATATACCTATCTTTCCAGGATAGAGGAAGGGACTTTTAAAAAAGGAAGAAAAAGACACTTATGTGATAACTGTTAAATATTTGGAAGAAATAGCAAATTGTACATTGCAGATTTGAAGTTTTGTGTGCAAATATCTTTTTCGTTGTTATACTATTGTAGAATGAAATGAAAATAAAATAAATTTTAAAAGATGAAGTTATTCATAGACCCTACCTTGCTATGAAAAATTGCTGTGAAGACCAAATAAAATAACACATAGAAAGTACTTTGAAAACACTAAAGTATTATTGTTGTTGTTACTGATGCTTCTGTAGGGATCAATGAAAGTGTACAACCTTCTCTATTCTATTAAGCCTGTTTTGCTCTTTCTTTTAAATTCTGGATCCAGGTCATTGTTCATTTATCACATTTCTCGACTGACTACTTCAAAGGACTGTGCATGCAACTGAATTTCACCATTTGGGCAATAAATTTGCTTCATCCACTTGAGTTTTCTGGTGTAGGTTGCTAGACTGTGACTGTTTTGAGTCGTTAAGAATGAAGATTGAAATCTTACACTTTTTCCCCCTTTCCCTTTCAGATTGCAAGCATTGAATAAATGTAACACATGAGCCTCAGGATTGGTGCCTGCTTTCAAATTTAAGTAGAAGTAGAGCTCATATCTAATTTCAAAATCTGTAAGGACAGTCTATATTTCTCAGTTACATGTTGATAAATAAATTATTAATATTAAGTGCATATTGTTAAGCAAGTATTATGTTTGAAATTTGAAGCTGGAAAATCATATCTTTCTTGTGTAGATGCATCTAAAATACCCTTGATATTTTTCTACAATCTTGGACATTTTGAAATTCATTTGAAAGCTTCTATTCAGGGTCTGGGCAAATTGCCCTTGTTAACACATTTCATATGCCAGAAAGGAATATGGAAAATAGGGAATGAATAGGACAAATGAACACAAATGATTGGTATTATCAGTTTCAAAATGGGAAAAATTATTCTACAGTCCCCTTTGTAAACAATTAATTTCATTTTAGTTCATACCAATTCCACAAACATTTAACAAATACTTTCTACTATGCAACAGGTACCATTCTAAGTACTAGGAGGATACAGATGAAAAGAAAGGACATTCTCCCTAACCTTAAACTGGAAATGTTTACATTCTCAAATTTTTTCATATTTTTTTCTTATTATTTTTTAGGATTCTTTGTTTATTTGCAGAGAGGTAAAGTATATGATTGGAACAGAATTGGTAAAAGATAAAGCTCAATTCCTTCCATTTTGTTGATAATTTGGAGTCTTTGGAGTCTTCACTTAAGATTACTGTGAATGAACCATAATAATAATACTTGACATTTATACCATGTTTTATTTATATATTTATGATTTATTATATTTACATTATATTTAATATATGTGTATTATATTTATTATATTTACATGTAACATTTATATCACGTTATTTCCCTGAATTTCACAACAACCTTACCAGGTTTATCATTCCCATTATATATGATACACATATACACATAGAGGGTTTATCATTCCCATTATATATGATACACACACCCACACACACACACACATATATATACAAATCTATATGTATATGTTTCTGCTTATATAAAATCAGAGAGGTCCAGTGACTTGCTCATTGTCACCAAATTAATGAACATCAGAGATAGGATTTGAACTCAAGCCTTCCCTAATTCCAAGGCTAGTACATCCATTTATGATTATGCTTTTGAAAAGCATCATTCCATTTTTGTGGGGAATGATATGGTTCATTTCCTTGGCTCATATGAAGAATTTCATCCTCAAATTATTCTTGTCTTCTAATAGCATCAATAGTATTGATATATGGAAGGGACTTTGGAGGTCCAGGGTCTGACATTATTTTATATATGTTGATTTGCCCAAGATCATCCAGGTAGCCCTGGATTTGATTCCTTATCCAGTCTTTTCCTTATGTCACATTGTTGCCTGCTAATAACTGTGCTCCTATGTCCTTTTAAATTCTAGTTTTTGACATATGCATGTGCTGGAACAATGTGTGCTGTCTGTGGGAGTAATCTTTTTTTTTTTTTTTTTTAATAAATAAAGGAGACACATTGTTTGTTTCTCTGTGTTTGATAGACATGTTGTAATAAGGTCCTGAACTGCTCCCAATCTCTTTATGTACCTTCTGTCTAAAGACTTGTAACCATTATGACCTATATTCATGGTACCACAAACAACAGGCTTAACCATTAACTTTCAAGCTGCCTTTAAATGAATTCTTTTTATAAGTTGAGTATTATATAGGGCTGAAATGGTTGGGAGGGGGGAAAATGGAAAAAAGAAACCAGGTTGAACTACGTTATTAAGGATAGGAAACTCATGACTTAGGATGCCCCTATACTGAACAGATAATTTGCTTTGACCTCGCCATGTCAGATAACATGACTTGGCTAACATTCCAATGCTCTGGAAAGATATAACACTTTAATAGAATTGGCATGGTTGAGAATACAATAAAAATGTGGTAACCTCTAGTATTTACTGAGCAAATGGTTTCATTATGCAGTGCCAGTGAATGCACTATTAGACTAATAAATGTTTCAGATTCTATATGTTTATATGAAATATGACTTCATATTGGCCCTTGAAAAAACCTAGGTTGCTAAATGCTTCTCCTCTCCTCTCATATACAAAGGAAAGGATTGCATATAAACATTATCTCTAACAGAGCTGTGCATTGTGGTTTCATACTTTGTTATAATATACCATTTTCCAACCTTAAAAAAATCCAAGGTAATGCCATACAGAAAAGCACATTGAACTCTAAGAAAGGGGGTTATCAGTACTCAATCTCAGTAATACTTGAGTACTTAATTAATTGCAATTGTTTTGTCTGCTCACATTATATTCCACTGAAGAAAAGAAACTGACTTTGGGATAGATAACCCATGGAATGCTATTAGTAATATTGGGGTGCCATTTGGAAAATTCCATTTTCAATTTTTTGTTTTTCCATTAGATAGCCAATAGAGTTTATTTCCTTATCTAGATAATTTAATGAGAATTTTTCTAAATATTTCAGAAGTTCTTTTCATTGTTTCATTTCAGTCTCTGACTTCATTGCCTGAATCACAGGGTGCTTCTTAATTCCATAATTACTACAGTTGAATTCTTAATTAAATCACAAATACTCTAATTTTATATATGTTGTATATTACATATATGTACACATACATATGACTAAAATGTTTAATAGGTAATTTACCTTTTTTAAAAGGATAAAAAAAATCCTGATGAAATTACAAACATCTTCAAGATCTGTGTAATTAGCACAGAATTAAAGCAAATCAACATAATGCAAATTTGCTACCTATATATTTTTGGGATTTGTTTAAAAATACACAAAAAAATCAACACAAAAAGGACTGGGATGAATACTTGACCAATTAATAGTGCAAGGCAGCATGTCACAAAGCAGCAGCACATGTTTAATTTCCAAATGAACTTTGTAGATAAGGTTATGGAACTTTTTGGTGACATATATTAGAATATTTGCCAAGTGAATTTCTTTTTGTCTAATTTTAAATATATTAATCTTTCATTTTTTTGGTCTGGACTTTTTGCACATTTGCTTTTTTAAAAGCTACTTTCAAATATAAACAGAAAGTAAACTTGTATTATCTTAGTATGTCTTAAATATGTGCTAATTTCAAAGGTTTTAAAAATGGCTAAAGGATGTCAATTTCAGCTGTTTTTTTCTTTTAAAAAGTAAGCAATTTATTACCAAAATATTAAATACAAAATAATGAAACTCTTTTGTTTGTCATTTGAAAATGTGAAGTTCTACTCATTAAATTTTATTCATCGCTTTTTAGTCTCCATCATGATGAAACAAGAATATTTGTAAAGTACTTAGCATAGTGCCTGACACATGGTAGGAACTATATAAATTCTTATTCCCTACCTTCTTAACTCTTTGTTCATAATTTTCCTTTTATCTACTCGAATACATATACATTATCTTCTTTTGGTAATTCTTTTTCATTATTTCATGAAAGGTTTCTAGAATCTTTTATATTGTTTACAGTTATCAATATTATTTGCATTTAAATGTTAATTATTTCCTATTGTTTGACACTTAAGTTTTTTTTCCATTTTTTTTTCACTTTCAAATAGTGCTGCTATGAAAATTTCTGAAAAAACAGTTTTTAAAAAAATAATACTTTTAGGATATATTACTAGCTATTGGGTGAGAGGAAACAATTATTTTGGCAATTGTTGATGCATACTATTAGATTATTCTCCAAAAAAAAAAAATTCTACAAGTTTGCATTTTTACCTGTAAATGAGCGGACCCATTTCTCCACTACTCAATCTATACTGAGTTTCAATGCTTTCAATTTATTTTTCTAACTACCTTGTAAGCTCTGATGTTGGAGACCATAGCTTATACTCCTTTGCATCTTCAGTATAAAATGCTTTGTATGCAATATGTGCTACACAAATATTTGTTGATTTGATTATTAGTTCTACAAATAAGTAATATTTCTATCTTAGTATTACTTTTTCCTCTACCACAGTCTCTTATCAGCTCTTCTCTAGATTATTGTAATAGTTTCCAAATTTGTTTCCCTGCCTTTAGTCTTTTTCCTCTCTAACATGAAGGATGCTTCATATAGTTATCACAATAATCTTACTGAAGCACAGATATACCAATGCCACTTCTCTGCAGGTAAACCTTCTCTGGCTTCCCATTGTCTAAGGATAAAATAAAAAATGAAACCTGGTATTTAAAGCCCTCTTCAATTGGGCTGCAAGCTACCTTTTTAAAGCCTTATTTCACAAACTGAACTATTAGCTACATTCTGAAGATTCCATCTTTCATCTCTGTGCATTCTTGAAGGCCATCCCTCCTGTTTGGAATGCATTTCCTCTTCATCTGAGTCTTTTAGAATCTTTATTCTCTCACAGGTATGGTACATTGTGGGTAATGTCAGAGTTTTTTTTAAGGTATTGACTTCTTGAGCCTACTTTTCCTTTCCCTCTTTTATTTTTAAAAAATTCTTAGTTATAAAGAGTTGCTCTCTGTAAAGGAGAAGAGAGAGATGCAGGAGGGAATCTAAGCAATGTAAAAATAAAAGATATCCATAAAAGTCTTTGAAAAAATAAATGTTTATTGATTTGAATTGAATGTCTGTATAACCTCGGGCAAAACATTTTACTTCTTTGAGCCTCAATTTCCTTTTCTGTAAAAGGAGGTTGTTGAGATAAATTGATTCCCAAGATTCTTTGTTCTAGAGCCTATGAATCAATCAGTTAACATGTATTTATTTCCAGGCACAGTGCTAGAGAGAATTTCTTCTCTCAACAAGCTTATATTCTATTAGAAAAGCCAATGCATATGTAAGAAAATGCAAAATAAATTTAATGTAAGCATAAGGTAATTTGGAAGGAGAGATCCCAGCTTCTGGACAGACCAGGAAACTTGAGCTGATATTGAAGGAAGGTAAAGTCAGTAAGGCAGACATGAGGAGAGTGGGCATTCCAGACATGGGAGACAGCTGGTACAAAGAAAGGCATGAAGGTGGGTGATGGTGTGCCAATTTTGGGGAACACTACAAATCATCAGATTGTTGGTTAGACCGTGTAGTGAGTAAAAGGAGGAATGTGTAAGAAGCCCAGAAAGGTGAGGGAAGATAAGTTGAGAGGGGCTTTAAATGCCAAACAGAGGAGTCTAAACTTTATCTACTCCACAGTTTGGTACAGAGCAGTTTTGGCTCCTTAGATGTAAACACCCAGTGTTAGATCAGGGACACTCACATTATCATCAAGTGGAAGCAGGTGGTGTGAGGAAATTAGATCTCTTAGGGAAAGATCTTTCATGGGCAACAGAGTCAGCTTTAACCATCCTGACTTTTTTGGAAGCAGCAATAAAGGAAAAAAAAGCGACTGGTTTTCTTTCCTGACCTCAGGGTTCACTGAGAAGAGATGTCTATTAATATCTATGAAGAACCATATCTTTAAATAGTAAACACCCGGATATCTCAGGTAGTGTAGAATGGGCTATTCTGAATGTTTGAATGCAGGAGAGTAATTTCCCATAGTAATGAAGACATTTATGGCAGCATCAGTATCAAATTTGTGGCCCATGGACTGGTTTGACCTGTAAAACTCTATGGGCCAGCCTGCTAGATTAAAATACAATTAAAAAAGGGGGAAGCTAGATGGTGGAATGGATAGAACACTGGCTGAAGTCAAGAGAATCTGAGTTCAATTTTTGGCTTCAGACACTTTACACTTAGTATCTGTGTGACTGTAGGGAAGTCCCTTAGAACCCAGTTATCTCACCCTCCACCTCCCAAAGAAAAATATAATAAGGAAATCTTTAACAAAATAAATAAGACATAGATAGTACTCATTTGTAGTTTTCTATATCACTGTGGCTTTTTATTTGAATTTGACACAACTCGATAGAGCATAGAATACTGGATTGTGATTCAGGAAGAAATGGATTCAAATCCTGCCTCTGACATTTTGCAGTAACCATAGGCAAAATATCTAATCTCTATGTGCCATATGAAACTTAATGGGGCCTATCTAGTAAGTCATAGGCTGTGTTTGCTGAAGGGAATAGCTCCCCAGATTCACATCCTTGTTATATTCCTATAGTATACATTAGAAATAGTGTAGTGGATAGAATACTGGACCTTGACTCAAGAAGGCCTGAGTTTGAATCTTCACTCAGACACAAACTTACTAGCTCTGTGACCTGGCAACACACCTAAATCCAGCCTGCTTCTAGTTCCTCATTGGTAAAATAAGAATAATAATAGTACCTACCTCCCTGAATTGTTGTGAGGATAAAATGAGATAACATCTGAAAAGTACTTTCAAATGTTAAAGCACTATAATATAAATGTTATTTACTAGTATTTCTGCTGTTACTACTACTGTTACTTCTATTGCTGTTGCTGCTGCTGCTACTACTACTACCACACTAGTACCACCATCACTACTACTACCACTACCACTATTACTTTTACTATCAATACTACTACTACTACTACTACTACTACTACTACTACTACTACTACTACTACCACCACCACTACTATTACCATTACTGCTACTACTGCTATTATCACTACTACTACTACTACTGCTGCTGCTGTTGCTGCTGTTATTATATCATGATGAGTTACATGTACAAAGTAATGCATCAAATAGAGCCATGTTGGGGAAGGGAGTTGAGCCAGTCAAGCACTGAAAGCAAGAATTAACAATGAAGAACAGCCCATGTGCTACATTAGCGCTCATATAATGTCAGAATATCTGGAGGAATATCTGCGAAGGTAGATAGATGCTCTTTGTGATTATGGAAGTTCATAGCTAGAGCAATGTATAAAATGCAGCATGTTTTGATGACAAGAGAGGCTAAATCCTGGTTCTCAGAATACCTCATTTAGCTCAGAACCTTAGAAACTGAGTTACTTTTGAGACTCTCAGGAACATTAGCTCACAATCTTAAGTCAGTGGGTCAAAATCTCCACTATGAGAGAAGCATAAATGATTATATGGGACTTTTTTCTTTTTCTTTTTTTTTTATTATAGCTTTTTATTTACAAGATATATGCATGGGTAATTTTTCAGCATTGACAACTGCAAAACCTTTTGTTCCAATTTTTCCCCTCCTTCCTCCCACCCCCTCCTGCAGATGGCAGGTAGATCAGTATATGTTAAATACAATATATGTATACAGGTCCATACAGTTATTTTGCTATACAAGAAGAATCAAACTTTGAAATAGTGTACAATTAACCTGTGAAGAAAATCAAAAATGCAGGTGGACAAAAATAGAGGGATTGGGAATTCTATGTAGTAGTTCACACTCATTTTACATAAGACTTTTTCATTAGATAAACTTGAAATTATTCTACAAACATATCAGGGTTAAGAAACTCTTTCCCATAATAATAGTCTCCTTCCTTGGAATTGATATTTGAATAGCCCTTTGAGATAACTGGAACAAAGTGGTGTCATGGACATCCAGGAATCTTTCATTGTCTATAGTTTTAAGAATCCTGATATCAGGGTTTTGTGTCACAAAGTACTTGTGAGTAACTCAGAAGAGTTTAGTCTCATATGAGAGCTATAAACCTTATCTTGGTAAATAAAATAAAACTGGCTAATGATCACCAGCCACATTTTCTTTTTTTCAAAGGATGGGCTTACAAAAAGGAGAATAGAATTATTTCAGTGGCAGTCAAAGAGCTTTTAGGTAAAAAACAAGCTTATATAAATAAATGCAAATTCCCCTTATTATACAAACACACCTTTCTCAGCTCAGTTCCTTTGAGGTACTAGTTTTATCCACATTGATGCAACTCTATAAGGAATTGTGCCTGCTGGAAAGTTGTTTGCATAAAGACAGTTAAAAATTACTTTTCTTTTGGGATGACTGAGGAGAAATTCTTCATTAATGAACTTGAAGCCAAATCAATTTCAGGGACGAGTGCTAGTGCTAATTAAGGTTGAAAATTTTTTCATTGCCTATTTCTCTGGGACCTAATTTAGGCAGTAGGGTGAACTAGTGGAAAGACCAAATAATTTCATTGGCCTGATTTGCTGCTGACCATTCTGATAAGTGGCAAAATGAGTGCTTTTAGGGTTATGATTATGTAGGAATGGTGTGATGATTGGAATTCAATTCAATTCAATTTAAGTAAAGTTTTACCTACTTTTCTTTATTGAAAGTGCCATTAACTTCAATTACTATAAATCAGTCAACAAAGTATTTACTGAATGCTTGAGAGGTGGATAAAGAATTAGTCTTAAGAAGAAAGGAAGACCCTAGTTCAAGTCCTACCTCTTACATATGATGGCTTGGTAACTCCACATGTCACTTAATTACTCTATGTTCTATTCAACTTTAAGATTGTAATTTGCAGAGAAGATGTCAATCTGTATTGGTAGGGGGAGTTTGCTCATCTTGGAGTTCCCTATACCAGAAATGTCAAACATGGTAGCCATATCTAGTCCACAACACTTTTGATTTTGGCTCAATCTGATTAAAATGTAGTTCTTATTTGATTTTAATGTGTTGATGCATTAATAAAAAAAGAAACATATAAACATGTAGAATTTTCTTAGTTAAAATATAATGGCTACAGAGGAATCCTTGGGTACAATTTAGTGGCCTTCATTTCTATTTATATTTGATTCCACTGTCCTATACTAATAATGTGGCAGATCTGCTCCCTATCTATTATCTACAAATAGTTTTATGCCATTTGCTGTGGGGACAAAGTACCTGGATGAAAAAAATTGAGACCATTTTGGAAATGAGATAAAAATGCATGTGAAAAGTTACATAACAAAAAGTACTAATAGTTTATGGAATAAGACTTCTGCAATGGGGAGAGACAGGATCAAAAAATATATATGCTTTGTAAACCTTGAAAGATTCTTCAAATGTCAATAATTATTTTTATCTTATTTAATAAATAAGCTAAATCCGAATGTTTAGATCAATCAGATAGAATTGTATCATTCTTCCTCTCCATTTTATTCCTCCACCCCATTATCTTGGATAGGTTATATGAAAATATTATTTGGATGAGAGTGTTCTGACTTCTATTTTTTTTAAAAAAAGTTTCATGCTCAACTTCTTATTTTACCTGTATGGAAAAGAACTGGTATATAACCTCGGTCCATTGATGTAAATGGACATCTGAGTAACTTACAGACTTAGGTACCTGGGCATTGAGAGATTAAGTGACTTGCTCACTGTCAAAAAGCTAGCATAGGTCAGAAAATGGGCTGTAACCCAGGCACCTTAATTCCAAGCCCAGGACTTTAGCCAGGATGGCTCACTTTCTGAGCCCATATGACATAGTTAAATAGAGCTAAAGATTTTTATTTTAAAAATAAATTTTTTGATATAAAAATAAACATTTAAAACATACATCCAAATGAGGAAAATATAGTCTCAAGTATTTATCCCTAATCTGCCCTTAGCATTCTAAAATTTCATTTCTGTTTCTCAAGATTGCTTTCTCAGTGATTTTAAGAGCAGAAAGTTTCATAATATTACATTCATCTTGGTGATGTCACCTTTCAAATTTGATTTAACATAGATCACTTGTATATATTGCAATGAGAGATAGTGTGGCATAATGGAGAGAGAGCTAATCTCAGTGACAAAAAAGATCAGTACTCAAGTACCATATTTGGGCTGCGCCAAGTCATATAATTGGACAAGTCAGTTCTCAGAAAAGGTGTTGATCTTCATGATAGGGGCAGTTTCCTGTCCCCATGATATCACAGGTCTGGTTTTCTTTCTCTCCCTTCTTTCCCCCAAACTCTTTAATAATTTTGCCATAAAATACTTTTTGTAAAGTAGTTATAAGGACTGATGTTTTATTTTTATAAAATGTTATACAACCATGGTCCCTGAATGATGGAGTTGAATGTATTAGATTGGCAAAAATAGAACAAATTCCTATTCTTTGTACTGCCAGCATCTGCATCCATATGGTTACACTGCATTTTCAGGTCTGTAGAACTCATGTAGAAAAAACATAACTTTATTTTTAGGATAGAATTTCATGACATACTTTAGAGAACTAACAGGGACTCCAGAGGTGGCAATGGAA
Organism: Sminthopsis crassicaudata; assembly: GCF_048593235.1. NCBI lineage: Eukaryota > Metazoa > Chordata > Mammalia > Dasyuromorphia > Dasyuridae > Sminthopsis > Sminthopsis crassicaudata. The sequence goes on along the minus strand of NC_133620.1, from coordinate 94,750,435 downwards.
TTAATTCAGATATTTTGTCTATCTGTCCTCTATCACACAATTCTCTTATCTCAAATTTCTCATAAACATTTTGACATTTTTTTTGGGTTTATTTAAATCTTTTCCATCTGGTAGAGTAAAACTGGCAACTAGCTATTTTACTCATCTTGGAATGCTGAAAATTAAAATGTTAATTTAAAAAATTATAGTATACATTTCTGAGCTGGGTCCCTTGGACACATACCTTATTTTGAAGCTACAATATTTATGATAAAAGTGAGAATGAATTCTCATGAAATAGGATGAGGGAGTTGTAATCACCAGCTGCCTAAATTATTAGTTTTTTGTTTATAGAGTCTACATCCCCCTGGGAATGCCCCATAAGCATGCAATATATTTAACTAAAAAAGTCAGTACATATGCTACAAACTAGTTCTCTCTAGGCTGTTGAGGGTGTTATATCTCTCATATTTAATCTACTTTCCTGAAATGGGCTTGACACATTGTTTTCAGATGGTCTTCCTATTGGCCATGTGGACATGGAACCTGAAATGCCTTTCTTCCATCAAATAATAGACTTTTTGGAATATCAGGGTTCATAAATCTATGAAATGTATAGAAGAATGTGAACACAGATTGGCTAACTTAATTTCATACTCTCTTAATAGTAATAAACTCTCCTGACATTTCAAAGTATTTCATGGCACTTTGAGGAATAAGAAGAGTCCATTACACTGGGCAATTAAAAACAAAACAAAACACCGATGAGGTAGAAAGCCAGATTGCAAGGATTTGAAAAGTTAAAAGAGGAAATACAGGTGGTGAGAATAGGCAGGTTTTCCCAGAACTTTGGCTCTGTAAATGAGGAGAAGTATAGGACAATTATTATATTATTATATTATATATTATGTAGGGTCAAAAAAGGTGTTCTATCCTGCTCCAATTTAATAGGTAGCTGCTCAGTTTCCCAGTTCACTGAGGTTAAATCAATACTTGCAAGAAGTCAAAAGCTAAATAAATCATCCCATTAATTCAATTGTTCTCTTTCCCCCCCCATAATAATTTGGCCACAAAAATCTAAATATGCCAGGTTTTAAAATCATGAATTGAACAAAGGATTGCTTCCACTCTTTGACTTTATCTCATTCATGTAGACCTACTTTTATCATTGATAATCATTTCTCTAGTGACCATCCTTCTGACCTCACATAATTGATCACTCTCTTTTCCTTCACATTCTTTCCCTGTTGGATATTTATGACATGACTCATTCTTGATTTCCCTTCTGTCTGACCACTCCTCAGCATTGTTTGCTGGATCCTTACACATGTCCTTCCCCACTAACTATGGGTACAATCCACGACTGTTGTATGCTTTCTTGTTCTTTTACCTTCTCTCCATCACTTCCTCCTTCTTTTTTCTCCTTCCCTCTCTGTCTCTCCTTCTCTTTTATCTTTCTCTTTCTCATTTTGTCTCCCTCCTTTTCTCTCTATCATTTACATCTTTTTTAATCTCTCCCTCTCTCTCTTTTCCTTTCCTCTCTTTCTATCTCTTTCTGTCTCATCTCTTTATAGTTTTCTATAACTCTATTCCTTTAATTTACATATCATTTCTATATAGAAGTCTCCCAGATCTAGATATCCACTTTTTAAATCTTTCCTTAGAACCAGCTTCATGTCTCCAACTACCTATTGGATACTTTGAACTGAATAATCTGTGCACCAGCTTTCTAATCCTCCAGTTTGGAATTATTTTCTACTCCTTCATTCTCCCTCTTCAATCTTATACAATTAGTTCCCAGCTTTTGTCCATTCTGCTCCCACACATTTTTTAAAAAATATAGTACTTATATGCTAAACTACCATACCTTCTAATTGGATTTCCTGGTTCAAGTCCAAGCCTGATCCCAGCCTCCAAACCATTCTTTACACACCTGCTAAAGTGATCTTCCTAAAGCACAAGTGTGACTATGTTAATGTTCTGCTTAATAAGTTCTAGAGATGCTTAATTACCAAAAAAAAAAAAAAAAAGATCAAGTGGAAACTATCTGTCATTGAAAGCCTGCTGCAACTCAGTCAAACCTAGCTTTTTGTACTTATCACACATTATTACTCTTGAGGGTTGGTATAATGTAGTGCAGATACAGCCTTCAAACTATATGTGGCCTACAGCACTCCCAAGTATGATTGACCCAGATTAAAATGGAATTAGAAGATGACAAAATAAAAAAATACAATAAAATAAAGATAATATTACAGTGCAAAAATGAGTCATTATGCAGATGACAGGGGGTTTAGCAGCCTCTAATTCTATTTAAATCCCACCTACTGGCTGTGTGACACTAGGAGAATCACCTAAACTCTCAGTGCTCTGGAGAATACTTCCATTGGTAAAAAAAAAAAAAGCCCAAAAAAACAACAAAACAAAACAAAACAAAACAACAACAACAACAACAACAACAACCAACCAACCAAACAAACAAACAAACAAAAAAAACGAGGTTCCTTAGCTGGGGGTTATTTATAATAATTAAATCATAGGTCTAATTCTAAAATACTCTTTGTGTACTTTCTGGTCTTGCCAAATTGGCCTTCTTGCTGCTCCTAACCCATAGCATTCCATTCTGCATCCCCATATCCTATACTTACATTGTACTTCCATCTCATTTACTTTTTAAGAGTCCCTAGACAAGGCTGAGCTCAAGTGTTACCTCTTATGTGAAGCTTTCCTTGATTGCCCAGTTGCTAGTGTCTCCTTCTCTGAAATTACTTTGTATCTATATGTTGCATTTTGTTTTCCTTCTCTTAGAACTTAGGTTCCTTGAGGACAAAGACCATTCTGGTTTTATTTCTTTTTCTGATACCCAGTACAGGATTGGCACATTACAGGTAACAGGTATTTAACAAGGGAATGTTAGGTTATTTAATGATTAATGGAAATCTAAACTTTTTGGTCACTTAACCTATTTTATTTGGTGTTTACTAAGTTTAGAATAAAAAATCAGGAAAGAAGGAAATAAGGGAAGGGAAAGGAAGGAAAAAAGGAAAGAAGAATAATTCATCTCAGTTTCTATTATTCTGCTTTATCATTTAGTTATAATTCAGTAGTTAGATTAACAAAAGTAAAAATTCAGCACTTTTCTATGAAGGATCTCGAAATTGCCTCATATGGGATTTGAACTCAGGTCTTCTGGAAGAGATAATAGCACCTGTTTCTCAGGGTTGTTGTAATGAGCTAATGTTAAATTATTTGTAAACCTTAAAGCGTTATGTAAATAATAGCTGTTATTATTTTTACTGAAAATAGACAGGAGCTCAAGACTTATGATGAAATAAATAGTCATTACTTTGTTAAAATTATTATTCATATTCTTTAAAAAACAAACCTTAGTTTAGAATTTATGATTTTATGCATATATTTTAGATTGTACTTAAATGATCTTAATATTTATAAAATTTATAATAAAATAATATTATTAAAAACTTTTATCAACCTCTTTTATTTTGTTTATAATAACCTCACAGTTATTTTCCAATATGACTTCTCTGACAATCTGTCCTTTATATTAAAGAAAAACTAAATAAGTGATGCAATTACCATATCTGTCAGAGTTTCTTTCATTTGGCATTGATGCTTTGTCACAATCTACCCTCATTCTCCAGAGAATGGATGTATGTCTCTTCATCTGAAATCATCTGTTTTCATTGTATTCAAAATAATTGTAGGTATTTTTTGTGTTCTTTTAATTTGTATTATTATATTCATTATGTGCATGCTTTATTTTCTTCACTATCACTTCACAGTTCATGTAGGGTTTTTTTCATGTTTCCTTAAATTCCTCTTATTTGTTGGTTTAATAGAAAGTCATGTTTCAATACATTAATGTGTTATAATTTATTCAGGCATTCCCTCATTTGATGGACACTCATTTTGTTCATAGATTTTTGTTACTACAAAAGTATTTTTAAGCATGTTTAAATATATATGGAATCTTTTTCTCTGTCTTTGACTTCCTGGGAGTACATGCCATGTAGTGGGATTAGATGTCAAAAGATATGAATTATAAGTGCCTGCTGCTGTATATAGCACATAGCAGGCATGCTTATTGATAGGAATTGAATTCCAAATTGTTTTTCAGAACAGATGAATCAATTTCCTTATGTATAAGTGGTTTATTAGTGTGACTACTGTCCCACAGCTTTTTAATATTATATCTATCTTTTGGAACAATTTGTTGGATGTGAGGCAAAAGGTCAGAGTTGTTTTAATTTTAATATCACTTATGAATAGTTTGGAATGCTTTGATTCTGATTATTGATGGTTTGTATTCTTCCTTTGTAACAGTTATATTGAGCATTTTATTTAACTCTATACTTATAGCAATTCATTACATATTTTGAGTATCAGACTTTTTTTCTTTTGAAACATTTAAGACAAATCTTTGTCCCACTCAACAATTTCTCTTTTTATTTTAGTTACATTTATTTCGTTCATGAAAAAGCCTTTAAATTTTATTTAATCATTTTTTTTTTGTTATTGTATTTTCTTTCTTTTGTTAGATTATGAAATCTCCCCCTAAATATATCTGTCTGTCTTCTGTTTTCCCTCCTTTTTTTTTCTGATGTGACCTTTTACATTCTGATTTTTTTAAACTATGTGGAATAATTGTGACAATGTGTGCTGAGTTTTCTATAGAGACAAATGTAGATTTTAAGCCACTGAGGGTGTTCTTTGATTACATCTTTTAATTAACTTTCAATTTTATTTGTGCTCAACCTCTAGTTTTTGGTTTTGCCATAGCAGTATTTAATCTGCAATTTGGATTTTTATTGCCACAAAATATTCTTCTTTTCTACTTCATCATCTGATCTGTGTTCAAGAAAAGGAAACTGAGTTTATGGGATTTCAAAGATAAACCAGCTGTTTAAGAGTCATATAACAAAATTAGATAGAAATGATTTTTGCATAACTATTATTTTTGCATGATTCATGCCCATTGATTCACTCTGGGATTTGTCCAGAGCTACCCCTATCATAATATCAAATCTATCTATGTATCTAAGTATCTATGTCTCTATGTCTCTATGTCTCTATGTCTCTATCTATCTATCTATCTATCTATCTATCTATCTATCTATCTATCTATCTATCATCTATCTATGTATATAAAATAGCATAATAAAAATAAAATGAATTGCCTCTGGAGGAAGCAAGGCACAGAGGTGGGATCCTCCTTAGTAAGATTCCTCATAAAAAGGTTGGATAATCATTTTGGTATGTTAAAGATGAAATTCCTAGTTAGGTGCAGGTTAGACTAGAGGGCTACTTCCAACTCTGGAATTCCATGATGGCACACAAATTTACCTCTTTTAACAGGTAAAAGATAAAAGGACAAAATAAAAACGTTATACTTTTTCTTGATATTCAATTGCTGCTTTGAAGATAAATTAATACAATGTTTGATGCTTTGGTTAAATGCCATGGAGATCCATGATGAACAAAACACAATGTTAAGAGGATTGTGATTTTCAATATATCTGAAAGAGGGGAAGATATCAGATGCTTGGGGATAAAATCATGAACATTAGTACTATGTAAAAAAAGATGTAGTAGGAAATAACAACATATACTGATTTATTTGTCCACTTTTTCAACTTTACAAAGTCTTTGTGAGAATGATCTATCTACATGTCATATCATACCATTCATTTGTTTATTCATTTTTTTTTCATTTCCTGGACAACTAGTCATTCTGTTGCCCAGACCACATACCACTTCCTGAAGCACTTGATAGTTGTCTACCTGCTAGATCCCATCCTGAGCCCCATGGTGCTGATCGCTCAGTTACTCATGGCAAAAAAAATCCTATTTTGACTTCACATATATTCTACCTTCCTTTCTCCCAAGTTCTACAGACATAATAAAATGAGCCCTTCCATTGTCCCTGTAACACTTGTATCAACCTTCTCCCCTGTAGTTCCATTTATCATCATTATTTTTCAAATTAAAATACTCCTCCTTAGTTACCATTTCCGTGTGTGTGTTCTCTTTCTATGAGAAAGGAAGCTTTTTTGTGAGGCAATTGGGGTTAAATGACTTACCCAGTATCATACAGTTACTAAGTGTTAAATGCCCAAGGTCAGGCCTGAAGTTAGGTCCATTTGATTTGAGGGCTGGTGCTCTATCTACTGTGTCATCTGGCTGCTCCCAACATATACTTTTTGAAGGCAGGGACTCCCTTTGTTTTTGTGTTTATATCTCCAAAGTTTAGCACAGTGTATGGCACACAGTTGGTACTTTATGGCAAATAATTAATTATTTACCATATTTGTGTTAATATGGTAATTATTAAAGTAATAATTACATAATATACTGCATAATTACTATAAATAATATTAATAATAAGTTAAATAATTACTAATTTTGTTTACTAATCCATTCATCCACTCAACAAGCACTTAATATGTGCCAGGAGCTGAGCTAGGCTCTAGCATAACAAAACAGTCCTGCTTGCAAGTAATTAAAACTGTATTGGGAGTAGGAAAGAGAAGACAATGTATACACAGAATATTATATAAAATATTTGTAAAATAATTTCTAGGGGGAGAACATTGGCAACAGGAGGATCCATCAGAAGGTTTTGCAGGAGGTTGCACATGAGCTAAATTTTGAAGGAAATGATGGAATCTCTATGGCCTAGATTAGAAGAGATTGTGGCCTTTGGTGAAGAAATAGTAAGGAAAGATTTTTGCAAATGATTTTCTATAGCAACTCACTTTTTAATAATCATGTAATTGACCGAAAGGTACAGAAAATATAAGCTTCCAGTGTGTTTAATATTATTTGAAGCATTTGATTTAATATAGCTAACACTAATATTAGCATAGTACTTTAAGGTTTTACAAAGCTTTTTACATATGTTATTTCATTTGATCCTTTAAAAAATCCTCTGAGCAAGATACTACTATCTCCATTTTTCAGATGAGGAAACTGAGACTGAGAGGTTAAGAGATTTGCCCAGGATCAAACTGTTAGTGTCTGAAGGTCAGCATTTGGACTTAGATCTTGCTGATTCCAAATCCTTCACTCTCTCCATTGCACTACTTAGCTGTTTCCAATAATCAAGCAAAAAAACCTTTCCCCCAAAAGATGTCTACTGTGTTGTAGTTCAGTCATTTCAGTCCAACACTGAGAAAATTATGTATCATCTATTTTTGTTCAGTCATTTCAGCCATATCCAACTTTTTGTGATGCTGTTTGGGTTTTTCTTGGCAAAGATACTGAAGTGGTTTGCCATTTCCTTCTCCAGTTCATTACAGTGTTAAGGGACTTGCCCAGGGTCACATAGCTAGTAATTCTTTGAGGCTGGTTTTGAACTCAGGTTTTCCTGATGCCAGGCCAGGTGTTCTAAATACTGTGCCATTCTGCTTCCCCTACATATGTTAAAATTATTCAAGAGTCCTTGAAAACTGAAACAATGAAGTTAATTTTATTTGATGATCCTCTGATTACTAATAGCAAGTGAAGCATAAAAAGTACTTGCCACTTAGTTGGAGGAATTAATATTGAAGAGAGATTCCCTACAGATACTGAAATTTCTCAGATTGTCCTGTTTGCAGATGACACTGTGCTAATTGCATCAAGCACCAGAGCTCTCTGGAATCTTCTAAATATAATTCATAATCTCCTAAAATATTTGTTCCAAATTATCCATGTAGGAAAAAGAAATGAAAAAAAATGCTCATTACTCAAACAGTTATTTAAAATTGGATGACTAATTTTTTTTATTTTGATATGGCCCATACATATATCTCAGATAGACACTAACAAAAACAGTGAACAGGAATCTGAACTGAATGGAAGTATGAGAGCAGATTGAATTTTTTTAGAGAACAAGAAAGCAATTTTAACTACCTCACACTTCTCTGTCAAACAAAAGCAAATTTCCAGCCCATCTCAAGTCACCTTGCTAACCTAGAAGTCTTTCAAAATGACTAAAATAAAGATATGCTCAAAATTAGGCATTCTCAGGTTGGAGCACCTTAATTGGTTTGGAAAGATTATAAGAATCCTTGATATACCATTAATCAATTATCAAGCATTTATTAGGTTTTACTTTCCACCAGATACTATATTGCATACATAGATAATTAAATTTCACAGCTATTGATATTGAAAATCCTAACCCAAATGTCTACATAGAACTTAGAACATTTCCCTTCCCCACTCCTGTAGGAGAAAGATATAACTGAAGATCCCTGAAATGTTTGTGGCAGGTTTGATTCCCTGTGGTTCCCATAAATTTGACACAATTGGTATTGCATACCATTAAGTCTGATTTTAAATTTCCAAAAAGTAAGCCAAATATTCACACCCAAGTTGTTGAAAGCAAAAATCCTGGCAATTGCTTCCCATTACAGCCAGAGGCATATGTTTATCCTAGTGAATATGTTAAATTGATACCCACTGAAATGCCAGACTATGTGAAATCCAGCTTTGGTAGCTGTTCAGGTGATTAGGCTACATTAGCATCTTGTTCCAGCTATTTTGGCTTCCTTACTCTTTAAATAAAATGCATTAAAAGACAAGAAATTCTGGGTTGTGAGCTGATCCACTTTGCCTTTTTTGTATATATATTATAAATGGGTTCTAAACAAGCAAACAAAAACAGAATATATATCTCACAAATTGGTTGATCTTTTTAAATAGTACCCTGAGGAGGGTTTCTGTTTATCAGGTTTCATATGATGTGACTGTTTCTCAAAGGTCCACTTTGGGAATCATTTTCAAGACCTGATTAAGGAAAGGAACATGCATTCATAAAGTGCTTACTATATACCAGGCCCTGTGCTAAGTAAGCACTTTATAAATATCATCTTAGAAGGTAGATGCTACTGTCACATCCATTTTACAGTTGAGGAATCTGAAGCAAACACGATTAAGTGACTTGCGCAGAGTCATACAGCTTATGTGTTTGAAGCCAAATTTGTATTCAGGGCTTCTTGACTCTAGGTCTATATATAAATTGCACATAAATGATAAGTGCAGCTAGTTGTGTACTGTAGGTAGATTGCTTGGCCTGAAGTCAGAAAAACATCTTCCTGAGTTCAAATTCAGCCTCAGACACTTACCAACTATGTAACCCTGGGCCATTTCCTCATCTGTAAAATGAGCTGGGGAAGGAAATGGCAAACTACTACAGTATCTTTGCCGAGAAAATGTCAAATGAAGTCATGAAGAGTTGGAAAAGATTAAAATGATTGGACAAACATAGATGATACATAATCTTCTCAGTGATATTGCATCCTTTGAGGGTAAATTTGGTTTTAGGGAATAATCTTTGAGTAATAACTAATATTTGTGCAGTAATATAAGGTTTGTAAAGAGTTTTTCATATGTTACCTTCTCACAATAACTGGGAAATAGGAATTATTCTTGTCTGACTTTTACTCATGAGAAGCTGAAGCTTAAAAATTTCAAGTGATTTGCCCAGAATCAACAGCTGGCCAAGATCTGGGGCAGGATTTGAACACTTCTTCTTGAGTCCAGATGTAGTCTTCTATCTACTTTACCATCTGACTGCCTAATATCACTATGTGCCATATTTAACAAATAATGTATAGGGTAATAAGACTTGTAGTACTTCAATATATCTTTCATTCAGTGAAGCATTAATAAATCTTTATTAAGAGTCTTTTATATGCCAGATATTGTGCTAAATTGGGAATACTAAGACAAAAACCAGTCCCTCTCCTCAAGGAACTCCCAATCTAATGGGGAAGGACAGTACATAAAAGGAAGCTGAAAAGGGAGATAAAAAGTTCACCATTGAGGGTGCAAATGAAAGTTCAGAGGACTGAAGCTGAACAGGAAATAATGAAATGGCTGCCCTGAGTGTCCTTCTTAAATGGAGGATCTCTGAGGAGCTCTCTACAGTTTACACTTTATCCTCTCCAATCCAAGGAAAGAGTATGGGGTATTGAGGAAGTGTGAGTTTCAGAGTTGATGTGATTTTGTAGGACGATAAGATTCTGGAGAACATGGGAAATGATGTTGTCATCAATGTTTATGTTTTCTCTATTGGTGAAGGTCATAAGGTTACAAGTGTGATGCTGTTGAGAGAATCCAATAGACTGTAGGGAGGCTCATTACCAGTAGCTTAGTTACTAAGTGATAAAATCTTTGGTCATGATAATGCCCTCACTTTCCCCCCCTCAGCCCTCAAAAGAGTTTTCATTTTAAAAATACTATCCAAGATAAAGAAGGTCAGCTAGGTGATACAGTAGATTGATTGGGAATTGGAGTCAGGAAGACTCATCTTCATAAATTCAACTATAGTCTCAGACATTTACTAGTTGTGTGGCTCTGAGAAGTCACTTAATCCTGTTTGCCTCAGTTTCCACTTCTGTTAAATAAGCTGAGGAAGAAAAGGACAAATTTCTTTCAAATATCTTTGCCAAGAATACCCCAAATAGGGTCATGAAGAGTAAGACAGGACTTGAACATAGGTTTGAGCTGGAAACCATCTAATCTAAGTTCTACATTTTATAAGAAATTGACAGGTTAAGTATAATTAAGTAATGAAGTAAGAAATAAGTTATTTATCCAAGCTCATAATAAGTAGTAGAGCCTGGAGTCAAATCCAAGTCTTCTCATATGAAATCTGCAATCCTTTTTACCTTTCTTTGTCCCCCACACTCTCCAAAAGAGCAGCTATCAATGCTTTTGTACATACATGTCCCTTTTCCCCTTTTAAATGATCTCAGGAATTTAAAAAAATGACTAGGAATAAAGTTCTAAAAACATAATAAATATTAAATTATTATGGCAGGGAAAAAAGGACATTATCTAAAAAGGCTGATGTAGAAGGGATGGTACATACAGTATTCTTCTGTCAGAAGTTCTGAATGAGAAGGAAATGAAATGAGAATGGTAAGAAAAGGTATGGATAATAAGAATTTTTTGAAGCTATATTGGGCACAGGATGTGATATACACTTGCATTCCTTACAAGTTTAGGTGAGGCTGAAGCTCCTTGATGGCATAAGTTGGGGAGAGCTGGGCTAAAGCTGATATGGTGTCCTCTATACTCCCATCACTGATGGGTTAAGGTCCCTAGAAGGAAAGGACCATCAGGAATCTAGCAAGGAGCAATTAGTGAGATTGAAAATGGAGCAGGCCAACTTCTGTGTTAATCATTAGTGGGGCCAGCCCATGAAAGGCTGCTGCTGTTTCTACTTCCAACCCAGGAAATATAGAGACCTAGTTTCCATAAACAAAAACAAAAAATCCCAACAACTCAAAAAACAAACAAACAAAAAAATGATATTAGGGAAATGAATAGTTTGAAGGAAGGGATACAGAATAGACTTCGAAGGATCTGATATTCAACATAAGTAAGGAGATAGTGAAAGCACTCATAGATGTTCTAGGTAAGTTACTTTCTAGAGTAATGAAAAAATAAGAAGATATGATGCTGAATCCCTGAAAATAATTTTTGAAGGATTGTGTTGAATAAGAGAAATACTGGATGGAAGAATATTAACACTAGAAGGGCTAGACACATCACTTAAAGCAAAAATTATAATTTTACTTTGAAATAAAAATTTTCATCCTACTATTTCTATCTTCCTTTCCTTGTAGATAAAAGAAATATGTTCTATATCAATTGACATGGCTTGGTCCTTTGAGGTATTCTTAAATTCTTGTTCTTCTATTGTTAACCATCTCAATTTTCAAAATAAGGAAGCTTAAGGGAGTTTGGAAATTGCAGTGCCAGTGAGATTGATTTCAGTTTGTGGCAAAATTCTAGTAGGTGGTATCAAAGGAGAGATTAGTGAATTGAAGAAAAGGGAGCAGAAATCCATTAAAGAACATAAAAGGTTTTATTTTTTTAAAAAAGGTCATGGCATAGCTAGAGTTTATCTAGATTTTACTGCAAAATTTGATAAAATTCCTCATATTTTATTGGATAAATTGTAAAATGGGCTAGTAGAATAGGTAGATGTGAAGGAATGGGCAAAAATAGTAGTCATTCATCTTGGATGTTAACCTGAGTACTAGTGGAGTACTCAAGAGATGTGGGCTTTCTAACATTTCTAACATTCAAGATTTGAATAAAAACATAGATGCCATGGTCATTTAGTTTTCATATGCTGGTAAGCTAAGACATATAGCTAGCGTAATGAATGACTGAATTAGACTAGAATGTAAGGTCAAAATTGATGAGACAAAATTTAATAGGGATAAATTTAAAGTCCTATGCTTGGATTAGAAAAAAAAATCTACAGCACAAAATATAAGATGGAGTTCAATAGCAGTGTGAGAAAATCTTTTTTTTTTTTTAAACAGACTTCAAGCACAGTATCAATAAACAATTGGATATGGCAATCCACAAAACAAATGTTTTCTTAGAACTGCATTGAGGAAGGGATTGTATCTTGGATTAAGAAGGAGACAGTCTTTCTGCATTTTGTCCTGGTCATAGCTTACCTAATGTATTGGGCTCAGTTTTGGATGTCACATTTTAGGAAGGACTTTGATAAGCTGCAAAGTGAGCAAAAGAGGATAATCAGTAGGAGAAAGGACCTCAGGACTGTACCATTTGAGAATTAGTTGAAGGTTGGGGATGTTTATCTTGGAGAAGAGAAGAATCATGGGGATTATGATATCTCCTTTCAAGTATTTGAAGGACTGTCGTGTAGAAGAGAGATTAAAGTTCTCTTTGGCCCAAAAGACAAGAATTAGAAGGAATATATGGCAATTAAAGTAGCAAATTTAGCCTTGGTAAGTATAATATATATATATATATGTATATATGTATGTATGCATACATGCATACACACATAGACATATACGTATATATACACATATAAATCTGTAAATTAGATACATTTAAAAAAAGAACCCCCTCATGTTACAGAGTATCTTCAAATCCCCATTTACTTTGGTAATATCATAGTTAGTAACTAGTTCCATAAAACTTCTTTGATAGAGCCATATTTGACAGCTCATGGCTTCTAGCTGAGTGAATAAGGAATAAAAGCCTGAGAATTCCATATTGACTTTCCCTTCTCTCCCACCTTCTCAACCTTTGAACCACTCTCAAGCCTCTTTCTTCCCAAGCTCTGGTCCTCCATCTCTCCTAAACTGGATTGCTCTGCTTCTCTTTGTTGTTGTTGGAGTTGATATGACTCAATAGCAGTGTGAGAAAAATCTATTTTTTTAAACAGGCTGCAAGCACAATTTCTCTCACTGTCTCAGCACCTCACTGGCTTTCACTGTATCTAGCTCTGTCTATCTCTTTATTTCTCCTTTTTTTCCTCTGTAGCTCTTTCACTATCTCATACTTTATTTCTCTCTACCTTTCTGTGGCTCTTTTTGTTTCTCTGTCTCTGTTAGGAAAGCCCATGTGAATGAATGATAAGATATGTCATTGTTCATCCTTTGTTCTCAAAGAGGATAACTGTGTGTAATCTAATGTAATCCATCCCCTTTCCAGGAATAAGGTATACCTTGTATTTCTAGGATTATTGTTATCATCTATTTTTATTATATAGAAGTTTTATTGATAGATTTAAAATGCTATTAAGCTAATGATTTCCAAGACTATCCTTGTGCTTCATTGTTCATCTGGTACTTGATGGTACATTTGTTGCTGAGCTATGAATTTCCTTTTACTTTGTATTCTGATAATACCAATTAAATATCTCTTCTACACCAGTGCCATGGAGATATTATATAAGACCAAGGACAAAAGAAAGTTCAGAGCTTTCCTCTCTCCTGGTAATATGTAGGAGGAAGTAGAATCCCCCCCATCCTCACAACAGAGATCTTCCAGCTGAATGACCAGTTGTTGGGCAAAGTTTTAAGGGAATTTTTGTTCAGGTACTGTTTATACTCAATAGTTTCTGAGGTCTTTTTTAATTCTCAGATTCTATGATCTAGTCCAACTACTTCTTTTTTACAGGTGAAAAAATGGAGGCCCTGAAAGATAAAGTGATTTACCCAATGCCACATTGGGAATACAGAGTTGGGATTGGAATTGCTGTTCTTTGACTCTGAATTAATCACTTTTTCCCCTAAATTAGTCCACTGTAGCCCTTGATAGATACAAAGAGAAAACAGAATGCTTTAGAGTCAAGAGGAATCATTTTTTAAATTGTGCATTTATATAATATGATTTGAATGGGACCTTGAAAAATGCTGTTACTTCTTTTGAAAGTATTTTCTAAGGATGCTGTTATAGTTATCTTTGTAATAGTAAACTGCACAATATAAGTGTACATAGTAGTGGTGTTATGTATCCCAAATATTTTCCCCAAATATATTATGCTGAATATAAGTCCACTAATTTTTATATCTTATTTACTATTTATTTATTGGGCATATCAGAATCACCTTAATATAAATAACTTTAAAGAGTGCAAGAACCCATGTAGATATTATGTATTTAATTAAGAGAATATCTCTTTGATATCCTCTTTGCACTTCTTTGCATCCTGAGGGATATGCAAATGAGTCACATTACCATACATTTATTGTTATGTTCCAATTAGACAGTCTCTGCATTACAGAAAGGATAATATAATTTGATCTCTGTCATTAATCAATTGGATAACTTTGAGCAAATCACTTCACACAACCTAGAATTCTTTTGTTTTAGAGTGTGAGCATCCTGAAGGAAGCCCCACCCACCCCCTTCACCATTTATGTCCTTGCACTTATCAGAGTGCTTGACACATAGTAAGCACTTAACAAATTCTTACTGATTAATGTATTTATTGTCTGTTACATTAAAATATAAGCTTCTTAAAGTCAGGGACAGGTATTTTGGTTTTTCTTTGCATCCTCTTTGTTTAGCATGGTGCTTGAAAAATGGCAAATTTGCAGTAACTGCTTATTGGTTGACCAATTTTAATTCCACATTTTTTTTTTTTTTGATTGATAAGGAGAGGAACCTTCTTTAGTGGACATTGGGATACTTTGATATTTTAAGAGATAAATGATTTCTTTTTCAATCCTGAAATAGATTTTAATTCCTGCACAACAGATAGACAGTCTTTAGGAATTACTATGGATCTTCCAAAATTCATTTCATGGTGGCCAAACTTTGGGTACTAAACTAGATTAATCCAGGGACTATCCAATACCAATTTTCAGGTCTGTGTTCAAAACCTTTCCTCCAGAGCTCATGCTACCACAGAGTAACCTCTGAAAATTTATAATCACCTGTGATAAACAGCTCCTGAGAAATTCTTGTTCCGATTCAAAGATGTTTTATACAATGATTCACAATTCATATTTCTTGTGCCAACTAATTATCTGGCCACTACAAATTGGCCTAAAACTTTGGAGTAAAATCCTCTTATTCTCTATTCATGAATATTTTTAATACCCAGAAAAAACACTATCTTTATTCATTCATTAATTCATTTATTTAGTTTTATTAAGGATTTTTATTTACAAAACATACGCGTGGGTAATTTTTCAATATTGACCCTTGCAAAATCTTTTCTTCCAAATTTTTCCCTCATTCTCCCCCCCCTCCCTTAGCTGGCAGGTAGTCTAATACATGTAAAATATGTATATATATATATATATATATTCTTCAATTGATGGACATCCACTCAGTTTCCAGTTTCTTGCCACTACAAAAAGGGCTGCCACAAACTTTTTTTTTTTGCACATGTGGGTCCCTTTCCCTTGTTTAAGATCTCTTTGGGATATAATTCCAGTAGAAATATTGCTGGGTCAAAGGATATGCACTTTGACAGTTTTTTGAGTATAATTCCAAATTGCTCTCCAGAATGGTTGTATCTGTTCACAGTTCCCACCAACAATGTATCATTGTCCCAGTTTTTCCACATCCCCTCCAAGACTGGTCATTATCATTTCCTGTTATCTTAGCCACTCTGACAGGTGTGTAGTGGTATCTCAGAGTTGTCTTAATTTTCATTTCTCTGATCAATAGTGATGTGGAACACTCTTTCATATGATTACAAATAGTTCCAATGTCTTTATCTGAAAATTGTTCATTTTCTTTGAGCGTTTATCAATTGGAGAATGGCTTAAACTAATAAATTTGAGTCAATTCTCTATATATTTTAGAAATGAAGACTTCATCAGAACCTTTGAATGTAAAAATATTTTCCAAATTTATTGCTTCCCTTCTAATCTTGTCTGCATTAGTTTTGTTTGTACAAAAACTTTTAAACTCAGTATAATCACAATAATCTATTTTGTGATCAATAATGATCTCTAGTTCTTCTTTGGTCACAAATTCCTTCCTCCTCCATACATCTGAGAGGTAAATTATCCTACATTTTTCTAATTTGTTTATAATATTCTTTATGTCTAGATCCTGAACCATTTCAATATTATCTTTATTTGTGGTGTTAGGTGTAGGTCAATGCCTAGTTTCTGCCATACTAGTTTCCAATTTTCCCAGCAATTTTTGTCAAATAGTGAATTCTTATCCCCAAAACTGGGGTCTTTGGATGTGTCAAATAATAGATTGCTATAATCATTGACTATTTTGTTCTGTGAACCTAACCTATTCCACTGATCAACTGTGCTATTTCTTAGCCAGTACCAAATAGTTTTGATGACTGCTAAAGCACCATTTTAAAATATCATATAGTATAACTCTCTAATTTCCCATTTAATTCAGAGTTTACTCTATGATAAAAACCTATTCAGAATGAAAGATCAAAGTAAGGTGCTTGAAATTTAAGGATACTGCATCCAGGAAGGCTATGTTTGGACCACAAAATGATCAAGGATAAAAATGTATGTATTCAATAAACTTTTCTTTTAAAAAAAACTTCCTATTTTCAAATTATATGTATAGTTTTCAACATAGTTTTCAAGCAAAACCGTACATCCCAAATTTTTTTTCTCCCTTCCTTTCCCCCTCCCCAAATGGCAAATAATCTAATATACTTTAAATATGTAATTCTTCTACACATATTTCCACATTTATCATTCTGCACAAGAAAAATCATATCAAAAAGGAAAAAAATGAGAAAGAAAACAAAAAACAAGCAAACAACAACAAAAAAGTGAAAATACAATGTTTGTTCCACACTCAGTTCCCACAGTCCTCTCTATGGGTGCAGATCGCTCTCTCCATCACAAGTCCACTGAAACTGGTATGAATCATCTTGCTGTTGAAAAGAGCCACATCCAGTTTTCCCAATTATTTGTAATCATATGGTGGTATTATTTGTGAAGTAAATTAAAGTTGTAAATTATAATAATGAATTCCTTTGTTGCTAATTTCCAGAACTATACATTTAGCACTTAGCCTATGCTGCCTAGTGTTATATATCTTTTAAAGAATGCATCCTTTCTTCTCAACTTTAGTAAAGCATCTCAAAGACATGAATTTTGTCATATCTCTTTGTATCCTAATGCCTATGAATAATAATCTTCACATAGGTATACTGTCAAAGATGATAATATAATGATGATAATAATGATTTTAAATATGCATTTGCTTTGATTCAAACCTTTTAAATTGATCTTTAGATCTAATCCAGACAGAACAAAGCTAAGGCCAGGCTTAGCAATTTGCCAGGGAATGTGGGAAGTGACTTTGGATAATTCAGTCCTCAGTATCAGAGTTCTGCCTTTCAAGTATTTTGTTATATTTAATCCTTTTATTCATGAGATTTTAAGAACTACATGGCATTTTTTATGAAAAGGTCTTCCTATGTCAGAGAAATACTCCAGTCAATTTTTTGATTATTATAAAAGCATTTTTTATTCTGTGGGGCATCCAAACCACATTTTTGCTCATGGGCTAGCTTTCCATTGCCACCCTGAATATTTATAAAGACTTTTTATCCTGCTTCCAGTCAGCATGGGTTCAGCAAATACAAGGTCATTTTAATAACTCCAGTGAAACTAGTCAGAAAGG
Organism: Sminthopsis crassicaudata; assembly: GCF_048593235.1. Taxonomy (NCBI): domain Eukaryota; kingdom Metazoa; phylum Chordata; class Mammalia; order Dasyuromorphia; family Dasyuridae; genus Sminthopsis; species Sminthopsis crassicaudata. The sequence continues at coordinate 94,732,534 of NC_133620.1, read as the reverse complement.
TGAATTTGTTGTAAAACATATAAATATGTATACAAATGTATACATGCAAATACATACAAACCTCTATCTATCTATCTGACTAACTGTTTATGGTATAAACATGGAGTAATTGATGAAGCCTCCAATCCACCCATAAAAATTACATACACACTTCAAGAAGTTAATCCCCTTGAATAGTAAGCTATCACTAGCATTTTTCATGACTGAAGTAAGTTTACTTCACAAAATTTAGTGAAGGCCTACAATGTTTTAAGAAAATTTCAGATAATGGGAAGACAGAGATCTTGGGACACAATGAGATTACTCTGTATATGGAGAGGGTTACCTATATTGCATCAGTTTTGAAGAATTATATTATTCTGTATTATATTACATATTCCAAATTATTATATTATATATCTTATGTCATATGATAGATGTCTATTACAAATAGTTTTTTTTGTTAGTTAGAAGGTTAAACTATTTATAAACTGCTGAATGAGGATAAGTGTTATTTGCAATTCTTATAGCTTTTAAAGTCTATTCCTAAATTCTCACTTAGAAGGTGAAAAACTTTGCTTAGGGAAGGTATTTTAGTGAACCTGTTTCCCAACTAACTAATTTTAAATTCTTTAAGCAATGATTGATATGATATTTTAATTGGTTGAACCTTAAGAAACAGAAAAAATTTGGGATTACAAATTCGGAATTGTATCTTGGAGGTTATCTATCTGACTCCCTAATTTACCAATGTGTAACTCGGACCTACAGAAAGTACACAAAGACACACAGTAGTAAATATCAGTTAGGATTTGAACCAGGTCCACTCACCCCAACCCAACATTATTTAATAAGAGTTTGTAGGCACAAGGACTTCAGAGAAATGTCTAGCTTAGTACAAATATAAATTTTTAAAAAATGACTTCAATAAACTGAAGATATAGTAGTTGAACATATCTCAAAAATAGACACAGGCATTCTTGCATATGCCTCTCCTGGTATATACCTAGACATGTGGCTAATGTTTCAATCCAAGTAACAAAAGTGAAATAGAGAGGAGGGGTAGATAGGAGTTGAGATATATGCAGGACATCTCTCTGCTTAAGTCCCAAGTAAATCATCTCTACTTGTATAGGGAACACAATACATACATGTATATGCATATATACATTCACATATGTATACGCATATGTGTGCATGTGTGTGTGTGTTCATCCAGTGTTTATAGCCTATGCATGAGCTGTCCTTGAGTTTTGGAATCAATATTCCATCTTCTAATCACAAGTCCAGATTTGATGGTTAATAGGGATGATATTCTCCTCTTTTTTTAACTTCCAAAAATTATTTTAGCCAAATGAATTTATGCATTAGATACAGACCATGTTTCAAACCTCATAACCTCTTTTCCCAAGAGCAACATGTCTTTTTGAACATGTTTTGAGTGAAATTCTTTGGTACTGACCAATTATTTCCTTTGAGATCCTCTTTCATCTCATCCTCAGTGAGTGGTTAAGTGGTATCTATTTCTCCTGATATTCATTTTCTTAGAACCCTTTTCAAATGACATTACTGAACATTAGAACTGGAAGGGGCCTTTGAGAGTTTTACAGATGAGAAAGTTAGAATGTAGAGAGATTTAGCCTCTCCAAATATGAATGTCAATCCTTAGATTTTGGATCTTGTAGACCCCTATAAAGTCATTCTGGGATAGAAGACATCAGCTGAAACAAGTTCTAGTATAAAAAATTTGAAAATAAAGAATTGAGAAACCACTTATTTTGAGTTAAAATTTCATAATTGAAATTCTGTATGTGGTATAACTATTTTCCTCCCGCTTCCTACTTTCTAATTTCTCATAGAAAAGAGTGCTAAGTGTGTGTGTGTGTGTGTGTGTGTGTGTGTGTGTGTGTGTGTGTGTGAAGGAATAAGTTTGGATAAGCTAGCACAGGGTTGAAGAATGAGTTTATTGCTTGAAGGTAATTATTACAGCTCTCTACCAGAAAGTACATATATACCCATTAACACTGGATGTAGGTGAGTGATGATACCTCCTTGACAGGTCAGGGTTGTCCCTTTGGGGATACTTGTTGATCCATTCACATGTAATTGAGAGTGAATGATTAAGTCTCAGTATTCAGAAATGATGGGCTTTTAAAAACTGGGTCTAAATAGTGTGTAAATAGTAATAATAGTTAACATTTATAATAATAATAGTTTACTCATAAATATGTATATATATATGTGTATTTGCCAGACACTATATTAAATGCTTACAATTTTTATCTCATTTAATAATAATAGCTGCCAGCACTAAGCTAAGCACTTTACTATTATCTCACTTAATCTTCACTATAATCCAGAGAGGTAGGTGCTATTATTATCTCCATTTTACAAGTACGAAAATGGCAGCAATGGGTTTAAGTGGCTTGCCCAGGTTCACACAGCTTGTAAGTTTCTAAGGCTGAGATTTGAATCAAGTGCTTCCTGAATCCAAGCCCAGGGCTCCATACACTATCACAACCACCTAGATGAAAAAATAAGATTGTAGATTTAGAGCTAGGAAAGACTTTAAGGACCCAATCATTTAGTTTTAACCCTTTCTTTTTACAGGTGAAAAAACTGAGGTCATATCCTCTGACTCTCAAATTATCATTCTTATCACTGTACTATACCATCACACAAGAGAAGTGAGGGAGAGAGAAAAGCTTTGGGAACTCTTAGTTAGAGTTGAGGTAGCTGAAAAGCCTCAGGTGGGGAGGAAAGAAAGGAAGGCTGTATATTGGAACAGATTCTATTCCAAGGACCTGCAAATGCCAGAATTGAAGATTTAATAAAGGACCTTTCAATCAGAAAGGAAAGAAGAGCCCTGGGTTGGGGTACAAGCCAAAATATATGAGAAGTGTCAAAGAACAAAACCTCTCTGTATAAGCCCAGAACTTGAGGTGTTGGGACACAGGCTACAGATTTTAAATGAAGTCATCTTTTAATATAAAAAATTTACAATGCAATTTTAAAAAATGGAATGTTTCTTGATGGAAATTGCTTTTTATCATTGAAATTAAGCCCTTATTCATATCCTTATGGAAAAAATGCCTATGTCAGTTTCAGGGAGGATAGGGGAAGGAGGTCAGAGGATGATTCAAAGAGAGCTTTAAAGGTGAGTTGACTTTTTTATAAGGAGATAAGAGAGAATTTCAGTGTTATTATAGAGTTGATGTTCTTTTTTATTGGAAAAAAATAGTGTAATAATCATAATAATAACATTTGTATAGCACTTACTATGAACTGTTATGTCTATTGCCTATTCCTCCAAAATAATGATATAATAATATCATATTCTCAGCAATATGTTAATCAATAACAAGGATAAATTGCAAAGATTAAATTAATCTATAGCTCACTTCCCACCCTACCAACCCCCAATGCCTTCCCATTTCCCAAACAAGTATAGATATGACTCCTCTCTTTACTACATACAAACAGGAAGACTCATGCTGTGGATCATTCCCGCCAGGAAGTGCCCAAAGTTATTGTGACAGGATTGTGTTTTGAGCAATTGTTGGCGATTTGTTTCTGAGCACACAAAGAAAGGAATAAATCTGTCACCCTGAAAAATCAGGTTGTGACCTAAAGGAGGGAGCAGATTGTGGCTTTATGTAAAAAAAAGTGACCTGCTGAGGAGGGTCATTTATCATTTGAACAAAATTGCTGGTCCTCTTCTAGCTGACCAGAAAGAAAGGCTGTGGTAAGCAAAATCAAGAGATGCAAGCATCCGAATATTTTTAACTGATCAATATTTTCAGGATTTGTAAGCAGCCTAAAATAAAATCTGTTGGAGTTCAGAGAAAGTATGTGACTCCCTTTCTCTCCCTTGCTCCATTTGTAAAAGGAAAGATTAAGAACCTTAATGATACTATTTAAAAAAACAACCCAATTACAATCAAAATTCACTCTAGAATGAGAGCAAGTGTTCCCCAGGGGACTTTATATCTGTAATTTCCTGAATGACAGTAAAAATCCAATGCTCGTGTCTTTCTGTGCTGTTCTTTTATGACTGAATGGAGGGATGTATGACTTCATTAGGTGAAGGAACTCTCCACTTATGACTTATTAGAATCATAAATTGAAAAAAATAGTTTTTTGATTTTTAATAGTTTTTCTTTATTATCTCTTCATTTATTATTTCAATTTATTATTTCTTCATTTTGGATTCTCTCCCCACTCTTGTTTCAAAGAAAAAAAATTAGGCAAAAAGCATAGGTTTGCCTATTCAAAGTTGCAAGAGATCTTGGAAATCAGGCAAGAGAGGTTAACCCACTTTTTCAACGTTATAGAGGTGGCTCAGAAAGGGGACTGAAGCAGAAAGAGGTAGGAGACTTGATCAAGCAGGAAATAAAACTAGTTCTTCCTGATTCCAAACCTAGTACTCTAGACACTGGATGGAATGAATGGACTAAACATTTATTAAGTGTTTAACTATGGGCCAGGCACTGTGCTGATTGTTTTTACAAATAATCTCATTTGATTTTCACAACAACCCTGGGATGTAAATGCTGTTATTATCTCCCTTTTCAGGTCAGGAATCTGAGGCATATAGGAAGAAAATGACTCTTCTAAGGTTACACACTACTAAATGAATTTGAACTCAGGTCTTTCTGAGTTTATCACCAGTTTGGTAGCACAATGGATAGAATGCCACGTCAGGAAAATAATTTTCCTGAGTTCAAATCTGACCTCAGACCAGTTGTGTGACCCTGGACAGATCACTTAACCCCATTTCCCTCATCTGTAAAATAAACTGAAGAAGCAAATAGCAAACCACTCCAATGTCTTTGCCAAGAAAATTCCAAATGGATCATGAAGAGTTGGATATGACTAAGTAATAACAAACTTTCTGACTCTAGGCTAGGTTTTCTAATTGCTGGGCTACCTAGGGGACCTGCTGGTTCATGCTGTCTCTGCAGTATTTTATATTTTGAGATAGCTAGATGTAGCAATGTTTGGAGTGCCCAGCTTGGAGAGAGCAAGGCTTAAATTCAAATTTGACCTCTAACGTAGCTGTGTGATTCTAGGCAAGTCACTTAATCTCTATTTGCCTCAAAACAAAGATTTATTTCAAGATAGGGATAATAATAACATCCACTTCCCAGGATTGTTGTCATTCTCCTCCTCTGCCTCCCACCTCCAAGGTACTTGTGAAAATTAAATAAAATAAAAAAGAGCTCAGCATAGTACCTGGCACTTAGTAAATGCTATATAAATATTAGCAAATATTAGCAAAATTTCATACAATAAACAAATCATTTTAGAGTATCAAATGTGAGGTTTTGTCTACACTTTTTATAGTCCTGAGCCTTGTCAACGTGCAGTGACTTACTTAGAAGCACTCCTAGTCTTACCATTGCCATTAATTAGTGAAGTCATTTCACTGGGCTTCAGTTTGATAATATGTAAAAGGAGGGAGGTTGAGCTAAATGATCTTCAATGTCTTTTCCAGAGCTAACATTCTGTGATGTTATATGAAGCTGATTAATCCTAAGAAGCTTGATCTCTCTTATGTTTTATTCACATTAGATACTTTCCATTTTCTTATATTAAATTGCCTCCCTTTCCCCCCAAAAAACCAACAACTCAACCCACAGATAAGTAATGTCATCTAAAATAGTATCAGGAAAATAAAGCTTTAAAGCAAAATGAAGAGTACTGATTAGAAATTCCAACTAGCTCCTTTCGTAGTTCTTCTGTCTTTTAGCACCTCCCACTGGCCCCAGTGGCTCTGAAGTCTCCTAGAACTTCTGGCTGGTGTTGATGCCTTCCACAGCCTTTTCAGCACCTTAAACAGTCATGGTAAATGATGTAAGCGGTTTGGAAAGAAAACATGAAGTTTTCACCATGTGTCAGTATTTTTATTGGCTCTTCCATATTACAAACAACATAATATGCCCGAGCTTTGGATATTATGAAGCTCAGATTTTATCTCTCCATTCTGCTGACATGTGCAAATATGATAAATCCAGTTTTATGAGACCATAAGTTCTTAATAAAATTGAAGCCTACATAAAGCATAGTGTTTCTGAGTAGTTATACTGATCACCTCTCATCCACCAGGGCCACAATAACGCTCCTAATTTTTACTTCTCCAGTCTACAAATCCAACAGTTCTTCCAACAAACTTGGCAGGCTCATCCTACTTCCCAGAAAAGATTTAGCGATCATGAGTTCACATAGTACAAAGACTTCATTACTTTTATTAGCTCTTCTTGCAGCATGTTGGCGTTACTAAATAATTGTAACTAAACTCTAGGTGTCAGAAATATAAATGTACCAAAACAGTGTGGCTTTCATTTTATTTATTTTATCTTCTTACTAAAGAGAACTTGAAAGGACAGTGGTCTCTTACTATGAAACTTATCTACTGTAAATTGTTTTTTATTTAGGCTTTACACATACGCATGCAGCTGGAATAGATTTTCATACATTCTATGTACTTTTGATATCTAGAGATACATACATATATGCATATATATATGTAAATTGTGTAGCGAAATAGCAATGTACTATCAGTTAATAAGAATTTATTAAATGGTTGCTATGTGCCAGACATTGCCCTGAGCAGTGGCTAGAATGTAACACAAAACTCATAATATTCTTGTTATTGCTGAGAGATATGTATTATAAAGGCAATTATATGGACCAGAAAAATAGTGGGGGATGCTTTCTGTCTTCTGTTAGCTTTTGTTCTTATTCAATTAGTTTTATGCTAATCTAAAAGGATTTTGAGAATAAGGTGGACTTTATAAACCTAGCTCCCATAGTTTGTGTAAATTTTTTTTTGAAGTGTCCAAAGCATATTTTAGGCAAAAGATTCATATCATGGATCAGAAAGAAGTTACAAGGAGTTTTCTAATTCTTAAGTTAGTTATCTCCTAAATCATGGACATCAAATCAATAGTAGATAGTAAATGATTCTGGAGAGCTAAAGATTAGTAAATGCAGCTTCAAAAGAGAGCAGCTAAGTAACCAGAGACATCCAAATACCAGAGATGTGACACAATAAAAGTGCAACATAATATCATCACCACAAAACATTGATAGCTTTTTGATGTTAGAAGTGGGATTGGTCTGTCTACTTAATGCATATTCCTTATCTTCATAGGTTATTAGCATGAGCCCCTTTTACACATGTGTGTCCATTCTTTCTCTATTTGTGTGTCCTCTAGGTCTATTACTTGGTCATATGTTTGGGTATTTGTGTGTGTGTGTGTGTGTGTGTGTGTGTGTGTGTCCTTTCTCACTGGTGGAGTGATGCGGTAGATAACCTATATATAGAATAAATTTTTTTTGGTTGCTGCTTTTGTTGTTTAGTAACATGCCTTATCTTTTGAATAAATATGCCATATTGTTGGACAATAAAGGAAAATGCACTGACGGGGGCTCATGAGCTCTTTAGTCTGTGTGGATGCTAACACACATAATGTTTTGAAACAGGAGTGGCTTTTCTACAGACTTTATGTATGAGACAGGCATTCTAGATGCATGTATGAATAATATATATTTTAGGCTAAGAAAAATATCAAGGGAACCTTAACTGGGCACTTTTAACTATGTTTGACTTTGGGAAAGCTATTTAATCTCTTTGCATCTCAGTCTGTCATTTACCATATGTAAAGTAGAAATAAAAAATGAAATATCCCCCTCAGGTTTTTTTTTTTTAAAAGAAGTAAATAGGAAAGCCACTGAACATCTTTAAAAATAATAATGCCTTTTACATTAGAGAAGTCCTAGCTATTCTACTAATGAGTTGTGTAACCTTGAATAAATTAATTTCTCTCTCTAGGCCCATTTTCTCATCTGCAAAAAGAAAAGGGTTGGATTATACAATTTCTTTGGCCATCCATGTGGGTAAGGAGGAATACCAATACAAATATTGCCAGTAATATACAGCATATACTATATGACAATTGTGTCTGAGAGCTATGGAACAAAAGACTAAACCATCTAAATTCTTCCAGGAAGCACAAGTAGGTTAAATCTTTGGGTTGACTTCTAGAAAAAAAGTGGGTTAAGTATCCATCCTGGTATGGTACATCCTCTCCTGGTATGGGTACCTAAATCATCCCAGATACTAAAGTCTATGTCTGCTTTATCCATTAATTACTCGTCTCATTTTTGTCTTTTTATCTCCAGTGCTAAACTGGTCTGGTTTTATATACTACACATTTACTATGAACCAGGAACTGGGTTAAGCACCAGATACAAAGATGGAACCTGCCCCCAATGAATTCACATTCTAATAGAGGAGGCAGTACATAAACAAGAAGGACATCCATGATACATATATAGAGTAGATGAAAAGAAATCTTAGAGGGGAAAGTACTAGTACTTGAGAATACCAGGAAAAGCTTTCTGCTAAAGTTGGGATCTTAGTTTATTCTTGAAGAAGGCAAAATGAGGTGAATGTGGGAATTGACTGAACTAGATCAGAAAATCACAGAACTTCGGAGCTAGAAAGAACCTGAGAACAACTAATAGAACAAGTGGGCCATTTAATTTTTGTCAAAGATTTCCAGTGGGGAAGCCCCATCACCTTTTAAGAGCTCATTCTACTGGATAACTCCAATGGTTAGAAAGTTTTCCTTTCCATGAAACTGAAATTTGTCTTTTTGCTACTTATACTTAATGATCTAAGTTATACCCTCTGAGAACATACAAAGCAACTTTAGGATATATAAAACTCTTTCAGGTGACAATCTTCTGAAATTCTTGATGAAAACTATCATGTTTTCCCCATCCCTGTCAATATTCTCTTCTCTAGAATAACATACTCTATTCAGGGGTTCTCAAACTACGGCTGGAGGGCCAGATGCGACCCGCTGAGGACGTTTATGCAGCCTGCTGGGTTATGGCAAATGGGCTGAGGGGCCAAGACAGAGTGTGAGCTTTTGTTTTTACTATAGTCCGGCCTCCAACAGTCTGAGGGACTATTTAAAAAGTTTGAGGACCACTGCTTCAATCAATTTTCATAGAACATGAATTCATTCTAATAGTGTATCCAATTCCAATAAATAAATGCATAGATAAGCATTTAAAATTATTTCAGCCCACTTTTTTTTTTTTTTTGACTGGAGGGCTTATGGGTAGTAGATACAACATGTAGGGCAGGCCTTTAAAATTATTTTTTAATGTATCATGTATTCTTTTGGCAGTCTGGTGAAACATATACATTTCTTTCCAGAATGATTTTTTAAATGCATAAAATAAATAAGATTACAAAGAAAATCAGTTATATTGAAATATAGTTAACAAAATACATTTTAAAAGTTCATAAACCCCAAGATAAGAACCACTGACACAAGGTCTCATGATAGTTTTAGTGAGTCAACTAGCCATAAGCTGTTTTGTATTCTAGTGTTATGATTGGTTTTACATAGAGGTGCACTGATTTCAGTAGAGTCAGGAATGATCAACAGATGTCTGAACTCCTAGAAAATCTGTCTACTAATCTGACATCATAAGAGGTTTGTTGAAACTTTTGAAAAGTTTTTATTATCTGGATATTGGTGACAACTTGAGTCCCCAAAGAGTTCCTTTCTTCCTCTAAAACCCAGCTACTTAAACTGGTTTGCAATCTACTATGGAGTGGTGTATGTGTGTGGAGGTCACAAAATGATGACTTATTAGTGAATATTTGATTTGTAAACCCATTTTATATATTTATATATCTGGAGTCACAAAAATTTTTTCTTGGGTGAAAAGGTGTTGTGAGTGGAAACAGTTTAAGAAGCCCTGCTCTAAAACAGCATGGTAAATGAATCACCAGCCTACAGCAATAAGAACAACTCTTCATACCCTCAGGGTGCCTAGGAAATGTCATTGATGACCTGCTGATGATTAAAAGGGTAATTTACTCATCCTGTTTATCTCTTCAGCTGAGATAGCTGCTGAGGCAACAAGTGCACACTGACTTAATAATGACCTTGAGGAATATTAAACAGTAGAGTGTACACTGTTGAGTGAGGATTGTTGATTCCACTTCTGAAAAGGGAGAACAAGAAGAAATGGATTTAACCTCTGGCAAGAGGAAGTTAGTTTATTAAGAAAGAAATTGCTATTAGTGAAAGTTGCTAATCATTGGCAATCCAGTGGCCTTTTCTGAGTCCTCAACTTATTTGACCTTTCTGTACTATTTAATGCTGCTGACTAGCCTTTCTTCCTGGAAACTCTTTCCTTTTTGGGTTTGTGTGATACTATTCTTGCTTAATACTCTTCTTTCTTATTTTCCCTTTCTCAGTCTTTGCTGGATCATCACCTATATCAAACTCTCTTACTGTTGTTGTCCCTCAAGGCTCTGTTTTGCACCCTCTTCTCCTTTTTCATTTTGAGATCATCGCTTGGCAATCTTGTCAACTCCCATGAGTTTAATTATCAGCTTCTGTGCAGAACTCCCAGATCAATCAACAAATTTCTTTTAATTATTTACTATATGCTAGGCACTGTGCTAGGCACTGAAAATACAACTACAAAGAGCAAAGCAATCTCCACTCTCAATGATTTTATATTTTAATGGAGAAAAACTAGTATACATAGTATTATACCCATAGCACTAATAAAAAAGTTTATATACATATACACTCAGAGCAGTTAAAAATAAAGTTTGGGAGATTCAGGAAAAGGCTTCATGTAAAAGATAATCTCATTTGCATATTAAAGGAAGAGAGGATTTCTATGAGAATTTCTAGGAGGAGGTACCTTTTAGGCTTTTTCCTGAATTATATTTAGTCAAATGAAGTCAAGTCAAAAAGCAATCATTTACTAAGCACTTATGATGTGCCAGACACTGTGCTAAGTGATGAGAATGCAAATTCACATAGAAAGACAAGTCTCTGTACTTGATTAGCTTATATTCTAGTGGGGAAAAACAAGACATAGAAAGAAGTTGGAAAGTGATCTTTAACATATGCTCATTTTAGCCTCTTCCTACCAAATATTATCATGAAAAGTGCACACACACACACACACACACCAACCAACTAGCAATTGTGAATGAACTCATTTATTCAAGCAAAATGCCAAACAGAAATTGGAGTTTTACAAATGAAAATATACCAAAAAATATACTAAGTAAATGAAGTCTTCACCTGGGAATGAAATAATATCTTAGTTCAGAGAAGGAGAGAGAATGAATTTATTTAGGGAAAGGCCTCTTCCAGCAATCTCTAGAATTGCTAGCCCTGGGAGCCAGTGTATAGGGCCCGTTCCCATACTTGTCCACCAGCCCAACCTATTGTTCCAAGTCTTTCTTGTTTCTCTCTACTGCTCCTTAGAGTTTCCTCTTCTCACACTATACTCTCAAAGTTTCCCACTGAAGTATTTGAAACAAACTGAAATAAATCTCTTTTGGCAGTGAATAGCATCACACTCAGCATTCTCTCAGCCAGTATTGTCCATAAGCAACCAGAGGCATCCAACCATCTCTCTGCAAATTCATTCTAGGCTTGGGCAAAAGCATTAATTAAGTTTCAGGAGTGATCATTGAACCCAGATCATTTACTCCAGAGCCAATATATTTAAATCACACCATCTTATTTATTCCTGATTTTTTTTTTTGGTAGAGAATGAAAATTTTAAAATAGCATTCCCAATAAGTACATAGTGTAATGAATAGAATATTTGGCAGGAAGACAAAAGAGCTTTTTGTTAAAGACCTTCTTCAGAAATTTACTGTATAAGTGACATTCATTATTAAGTTAGTTAACCTTTCTGAGTGTCTGGTTTCTCATCTGTGAAGTGGGGATAATAATCTTTACATTCCCTAATTCACAGGGTTTGCTGTGAAGATCAAATAATAGTATATATATTCTGAAGTTCAATCCTCAGTAAATTATAAATTCCTTGAGGGCAGGGGTAATTTTAATTTTATCCTTGTATCTCTAGAATTTACCCCAGTGCTTGGCATGTAGCAAGTGCTCAATAAATGCTTGTGGAACTGAAAGTGTTCTGTGAACCAAAGAAAGATAAATAAATGTCAGCTAGATATGGGAGCCAGTCTTTGCTATTGCTGAAGTGTTTATTTGAAGTTGACAGGCTTGTAGGAAGATTACAGACCTATTCTAAGAGAACTGAGAATTCAGAGCAGGTGTTTAATGTTCATTCTTGAACTCCATACCTCTGTCTTTCTCTTACTATTCTGTGTTCTTCATTTCCAGGTTCTTTTTCTGAGCCACTCTACGTATTTGCTCATGATTTTCCCAACTTTGTCCTGGTTTGGGCTTCCCAGTTCTTATGTTCTTAACTTTCTTCTTCAATACTGGCTGTCTTTTTCCTTGCTTTTGATTTGAGTGTTACAGTTTTTCAACATTTGCCTACATCTATGTCATTGGTTTCTTCCAAGGATCACCTCTCAACTAATGCTAACTTGTATGTCTTCACACTACTTAAAGATGGGATATATCAAAGAATCTGAAAATCTCCTGAGGGCGAATCTAGATTAACTGAACCATGGCATCAGATAATAAGACCAAACAGGCACATTTTCAGAACCCTAAAACAAATTTGATTTTTTAATGGATTCACAATCAAAGGAAAGAGTTTTTGTTTTTAAATCTATTTGTAAAGTTCAAATTTCAGATGGCGGCATGGAGGCAGATAGCTGCTTGAGCTCCATGTTTTCTCTCAGTACTTAACTTCATGACAAGCCTCAGAATTAATGCTTGACTGGAAAAGAAATCCACAAATAATCACCAACAGAAGACATCCATGAAATTCGCCAGAGAAGGTCTGTGTTTGCTCGCGGAGGGGACAAACAGACTGGGCACAGATTGAGGGCAGGCAGCAAGAGCGAGACAGGCAGCTCACATAGCTCAGACTGGAGAGGGGAGGGGTGCGATCTCTTCCATTTCTGCAAAAAGACTTTTATCCCAGTGTGGATGTTCCGTCTTGGCAGCAAGCCAGGAGCAGCTGAGAGGGTGTAAACACCAGAGGTGAAGAATAAAACCCTAGAAAACTAGCGTCTCTCAGGACCTGGCCATCCCCACCCCCACCAGGACTGACTCAGCACGTTCTTAGAGCCTCAGAGCGCAGAAGCAGGGCAGCCATCACTGTCCTATACGTGCCTCGCTGCTGTCTCCCGCAGTCTGTAGAGGAAGCCCAATAACACTATACAGTCCCATTCCCCACAAAAACAGACCAATTGTTTCTCTTGTGAATTTGTTTTCTTCAATTCCCTCTCTGACAAAATGAACAAAAAATTCAAAAGGGCTCTAACCATTGACAGCTTCTGTATGGAGAGAGAGCAGACTTCAAATACTGAGGAGACTAAAAGCAGATGGTCTCCAGAGGAATCCCCTAAGGGGGATATGATCTGCTCCTCAAGACACAAGACTCTCATAGAGAAAATCAAAAAGGTTCTCACAAGAGAGCTAGAAGAGAAATGGGAAAAGGAAAGGGAAGTGTCTGGAGAAGTCATCCCACACATATAGAGACAGAGTGGATAAAGAAATCAAATCACTGAAATTAGTGAATTAGAAAAGATAAACAACTCCAAGGAAAACAGGATTAATGAGCTGGAAAAAGAAAACAGCTCTCTAAAAAATAAAATGGATGAAATGGGGAAAAATTCCATAGAAGAAAAAAAAAACTCACTTAAAAACTCAATTGGACAATTACAAAAAGATATAAAAAAAGTGAGTAAAGAAAATACATCATTGAAAATTAGACTCGAACAAATAGAAATTAATGATTCAAGGAGAAACCAAGAAGTAGTCAAGCAAAACCAGAAAAATGAAACAATTGAAAAGAATGTCAAGCATCTTATTGGAAAGACAACAGACCTGGAAAACAGATCCAGGAGAGACAATTTGAGAATAATCAGACTCCCTGAAAAATGTGAGGAAAAAAAGAACCTGGATACTATTTTCCAGGAAATTATCAAAGAGAATTGCCCAGACATTTTGGAAATAGAGGGTAAAATAGACATTGAAAAAATTCGTTGATCACCTACTGAAAGGGACCCTAAAATCAAAACACCAAGAAATATAGTGACCAAGTTCAAGAACCATCAGACAAAGGAAAAAATATTGGAAGCTGCTAAAAAAAAGCAATTTAGATATGGAGGAGCCACAATAATGATAACTCAGGATCTAGCAGTGTCCACATTAAAAAGAATGAAGGGCCTGGGATATGATATTCTGAAAGGTTAAGGAACTTGGTATGCAGCCAAGAATAACTTACCCAGCAAAAATGAGCATCGTTTTCCAGGGAAGAAGATGGACATTTAACGAAATAAATGAATTTATAAATAAATAAATGAATTCCATCTATTCTTGATGAAAAAACCAGATCTACACAAAATGTTTGTCTTCAAATACAGAACTCAAGAGATTTTTAAAAAGGTAATAAGAAATCTTGAGAACTATATTTCTGCCATAAAGATATGTAAAGAACACATGTATAATTTGTCCTAGAAAACTATAGGTGGAAAGGAAATTATACCATAAAAAAGGGTGAAGTGGTGGTGCTACATCTCATGAAGAGGCAAAGGTAACCTATTATATCTGAGAGAAAGAAAGGAGGGGGATGGACATAGTGTGTATCAATAGACATATTCGATTTATGGTGAAACTTCTAGTTCATTGAAAAGTGCGAGAGAAGGAGTAAGTTAAGGGCAAGGGAATACAGAAATTGTGAGAAAAAGGGTAAAATAGGAAGAGGAACTTTAAGGTGGGGGAGGGATACTAAAAAGGGAGAGCTGTGAAAAGCAAGTGGTGCTCACAAGTTTAATACTGGGTAGGGGGATAAGAGGGAAGGAAAGGAGAAAAGCATAAACAGGGGTAAAAAGGATGGCAAGCAATATAGAATTAGTCATTCTAATAATCATAAATGTGAATGGGGTAAACTCCCTCATAAAGAGGAAGCAGTTAGCAGACTGGATTAAAAGTCAGACTCCTACTATATGTTGTTTATATAACCCTGAAACCCTGAAACAGGGTGATACATTCAAACTAAAAGTAAAAGGGTAGAGCAGAATCTACTATGCTTCAGATGAAGCCAAAAAAGCAGGGTAGCCATCCTCATCTCAGATCAAGCAAAAACAAAAATTGATCTAATTAAAAGAGATAAGGAAGGACATTATATCCTGCTAAAGGGTAGCATAGATAATGAAGCAATATCAATATAAAACATTTATACACCAAGTGGTTCAGCATCTAAATTCTTAAAAGAGAAATTAAGAGAGCTGCAAAAAGAAATAGACAGTAAAACTATAATAGTGGGAGATCTCAACCTTGCACTCTCAGAATTAGATAAATCGAAACCACAAAATAAATAAGAAAGAAGTCAAAGAGGCAAATAGAATACTGGAAGAGTTTGATATGATAGATCTTTGGCGAAAGCTAAATGGAGACAGAAAGGAGTAAACTTTCTTCTCAGCAGTTCATGGAATCTATACAAAAATTGATCATATACTAGGACATAAAAACCTCAAAATCCAATTCAGTAAGGCAGAAATAGTAAATGCATCCTTTTCAGACCATAATGCAATAAAAATTACATTTAACAAAAAGCCAGGGGAAAATAGACCAAAAAATAATTGGAAACTAAATAATCTTATACTAAAGAATGATTGGGTAAAACAGCAAATCATAGACATAATTAATAACTTCACCCAAAAAAATGACAATAATGAGACACCATACCATAAAATGTGTGGGATATAGCCAAAGCAGTAATAAGGGGAAGTTTTATATCTCTAGAGGCCTACTTGCATAAAATAAAGAAAGAGAGGGTCAACGAATTGGGCTTACAACTAAAAATGCTAGAAAAGGAACAAATTAAAACCCCCCAGACTAACATGAAACTTGAAATTCTAAAAATAAAAGGTGAGATTAATAAAATTGAAAATAAAAAACTATTGAATTAATTAATAAAACTAAGAGTTGGTTCTATGAAAAAACCAACAAAATAGTCAAACCCTTAGTAAATCTGATTTAAAAAAGAAAAAAGGAAAAGCAAATTGTTAGTCTTAAAAGTGAAAAGGGAGAACTCACCACTAATGAAGAGGAAATTAGAACAATAGTTAGGAGCTACTTTGCTCAACTTTATGCCAATAAATTCAATAACTTAAATGAAATGGAAGAATACCTTCAAAAATATAACTTGCCCAGGTTAACAGAAGAAGAAGTAAATAGTCCCATTTCAGAAAAAGAAATAGAACAAGCTATTAACCAACTTCCTAAGAAAAAATCCCCAGCACCAGATGGATTTACATGTGAATTCTACCAAACATTTAAAGAACAACTAACTCCAATGCTATATAAACTATTTGAAAAAATAGGGATGGAAGGAGTCCTACCAAATTCCTTTTATGACACAGGCATGGTACTGATACCTAAACCGGGTAGGCTGAAAACTGAGAAAGAAAATTTTAGACCAATCTCCCTGATGAATATTGATGCTAAAATCTTAAATAAAATATTAGCAAAAAGACTACAGAAAAGCACCCCCAGGATAATGCACTATGACCAAGTAAGATTTATACCAGGAATGCAGGGCTGGTTCAATATTAGGAAAGCTATTAGCATAATTGACTATATCAATAACCAAATTAACAAAAAACCATATGATCATCTCAATAGATGCAGAAAAAGCATTTGATAAAATGCTACTAAAAACACTTGAGAGTATAGGAATAAATGGACTATTCCTTAAAATAATAAGGAGCATATATTTAAAACCGTCAGGAAACATCATATGTAATGGCGATAAACTAGAACCTTTCCCTGTAAGATCAGGAGTGAAACAAGGTTGCCCACTATCACCATTACTATTCAATATTGTACTTTAGTACAATAGCTAGTAACGCTAGCATCGGCAATAAGAGCTGAGAAAGAGATTCAAGGAATTAGAGTAGGAAATGAGGAAATCAAACTATCACTCTTTGCAGATGACATGATGGTATACTTAGAGAACTCCAAAGACTATGCTAAAAATCTATTAGAAATAATTCAGAACTTTAGCAAAGATGCAGGATACAAAATAAATCCACACAAATCCTCAGCATTTTTATACATTACCAACACAATCCAACAGCAAGAGATACAAAGAGAAATTCCATTCAAAATAATGGTCAATAGTATAAAACATCTACCAAAGGAAAGTCAGGAATTATATGAGCAAAATTACAAAACACTTGCCACAAAAATAAAGTCAGATTTAAATAATTGGAAAGACATTAAGTGCTCTTGGATAGGCCTAGCGAATATAATTAAGATGACAATACTCCCTAAACTAATCTATTTATTTAGTGCTATACCAATCAGACTCCCAAGAAACTATTTCAATGACCTAGAAAAAATAACAACAAAATTCATATGGAAGAACAAAAGGTCAAGAATTTCAAGGGAAATAATGAAAACAAAACAAAACAAACAACAACAACAACAACAACAAAAAAACAAACAAACAAACAAACAAACAAAAAAAAAACAAATGAAGGTGGTCTAGATGTACCTGATCTAGAACTGTATTATAAAGTAGCAGTCACCAAAATCATTTGGTATTGGCTAAGAAATAGATTAGTTGATCAGTGGAATAGGTTAGGTTCTCAGGGCAAGATAGTGAATAAAAATAGCAATCTAGTGTTTGACAAATCCAAAGATCCCAACTTTTGGGATAAGAATTCCTTATTTGACAAAAACTGCTGGGAAGACTGGAAATTAGTATGGCAGAAACTAGGCATGGACCCACGTTTAACATCACATACTAAGATAAGATCAAAATGGGTCCAAGATTTAGGCATAAAGAATGAGATCATAAATAAGTTAGAGGAACATAGGATAGAGGAGGAAGGAATTTGTGACCAAAGGAGAACTAGAGATCATTATTGATCACAAAATAGAAAATTTTGAATACATCAGATTAAAAACTTTTGTACAAACAAAACTAATGCAAACAAGATTAGAAGGGAAGTAACAAATTGGGAAAACATTTTTACAGTTAAAGGTTCTAATAAAGGCCTCATGTCCAAAATATACAGAGAATTGACTTTAATTTATAAGAAATCAAAACCAATTGATAAATGGTCAAAGGATATGAACAGACAGTTTTCAGATGATGAAATTGAAACTATTTCCACTCATATAAAAGAGTGTTCCAAATCACTATTTATCAGAGAAATGCAAATTAATACAACTCTGAGATACCACTACACACCTGTCAGATTGGCTAAGATGAGAGGAGCAAATCATGATGCATGTTGGAGGGGCTGTGGGAAAACTGGGACACTAATACATTGTTGGTGGAGTTGTGAAAGAATCCAACCATTCTGGAGAGCAATCTGGAATTATGCCCAAAAAGTTATCAAACTGTGCATACCCTTTGACCCAGCATTGCTACTACTGGGCTTATATCCCAAGGAAATACTAAAGAAGGGAAAGGGACCTGTATGTGTCAAAATGTTTGTGGCAGCCCTTTTTGTAGTGGCTAGAACCTGGAAAATGAACTGATGCCCATTAATTGGAGAATGGTTGGGTAAATTATAGTATATGAATTTTATGGAATATTATTGTTTTATAAGAAATGACCAAGAGGATAAATACAGAGAGGCTTGGAGAGACTTACATCAACTGATGCTGAGTGAAATGAGCAGAACTAGGAGATCATTATATCCTTCAACAATGATACTGTATGAGGATGTATTCTGATGGAAGTGGATATTTTCAACATAGAGAAGAGCTAATCCAATTCCAATTGATCAATGATGGACAGAATCAGCTACACCCAGAAAAGGAACACTGGGAAGTGAGTGTAAACTGTTAGCATTTTTTGTTTTTCTCCCTCGATTATTTTTACCTTCCGAATCCATTTCTTCCTTTGCAACAATAACAACAAAATTCGGTTCTGCACATATATATTGCACCTAGGATATACTATAAGATATTTAATATGTATGGGAATGCCTGCCATCTAGGGAAGGGGGTGGAGGGAAGGAGGGGAAAAATTCGGAACAGAAGGGAGTACAAGGGATAATGTTGTGAAAAATTACTATGAATATGACCTGTCAAAAATGTTATAGTTATAAAATTAATAAAAAAATAAAGTTCAAATTTCATAAAAACTTACATATATTTTTAGTCAGATTATGTCAGAATCTCAAAATGAATAAGATTACAAAGAAAATCAATTTTGTTGAAATATCATTAGCAAACTACATTTTAAAAGTTCATAGATCACAAAGTAACAACCATTGACAGAGTTTCATGAAAATTTTAGCGAGTCAACCAGTCATAAGGAGTCTTATATTCTACTGGTAAGATAGGATCCACATTTTACTGAAATTTAATTGCTTGTATCCCTTTTATCTACTCTTGGATCTGAAATGCCTTAAAACTATTTAATGCCTAGAATTGAATGCATCTTTTAAACCTATGTATGCATACACATATATGTATGTTTGTTGTAGTTTGATATAAAAGGAAGAACACTTTGCTAGGAGTTTAAAGACCTCAGTTCCAGGCATTGGAAGTCACTAATTAGTAACTTTTGGTTTCACACAATCTCTCTGATTTTCATTAACCTCATTTTAGAGTAAAAGGGCTTCATAAAATGATTTCAAAAGTATTTTTCTATTCCAAAAGTTTATGGTTCCAAATTCATATGAAAATCAAAAAGCATATATTAAACACCTACCATTTGCAAAGCTTGATTCTTGGCATTTAGGATAAGGAAACACACCCCATCCTCCATCCCAAATATCTTCCTTCTAGGATCTTACATTCATTTTACTGGGAACTTACCTTCTATTTACATATGCTCTCACACATATATAAACTCAAGTATATGCATATATATATATACATGCATTTACATACATCTTTGTATATCTATATCTGTATCTATATCACATATGCACACATATGTATTGTTCATCCTTAGTTTTCAAAGAAGACCTGTAACTCTGGGGGTGGTGTCTTAACTTGGGCATAACTTAGATTTAAGTTAGACAGAGTTGCACAAAATTGTGTGCCAATTCTTTCTTCCAAGAGTCAATGAAATTCAGTGGTAAGACAAAAATCAAGATAATTGTCAATGGCTTGGGATGCAATGATTGATCTTGAAATCTTTGATGTCTGACTAAATTGTATGTGTTCCATAACACCTTCTTCAATTGCCTTTATATCCCTTGGAATAAATTGTTCTCATCTTCCATTTGGCCAAAGGAAATATTCACATGCTTGGAGTAAATGTCTCCCTAACTCACAGTTACTCTCAATCTGGTTTAGCCTATCTGCCAAGGCAGTTTTACTAGGATGTGGCCTTGCATGTTACAGCTTGTATTTATGAATCTCAGAGAATTTCCTAATACTTCCCAATTTATCTGTAAATATTAGAGAGAAAACTTTTTAGATAAAATAAATATATGATTTAATGAAAGTGACAATGACATGATTATAGAGATAGGTTGAACAAGGGTTAAAAAACAAAAACAAAACATCCAAAGCCAACACTTTTAATATCTAGTTTTCTTAGAACATGCTGCCAGAGTTTTATGTAAGCTTTTTCTCTTTCTTTCTTTCTTTCTTTCTTTCTTTCTTTCTTTCTTTCTTTCTTTCTTTCTTTCTTTCTTTCTTTCTTTCTTTCTTTCTTTCTTTCTTTCTTTCTTTCTTTCTTTCTTTCTTTCTTTCTTTCTTTCTTTCTTTTCTTTCTTTCTTCCTTTCTTTCTTTCTTTCTTTCTTCCTTTCTTTCTTTCTGTCCAGTATCCATAAGGTAGAAAACAATAGATCAAGACTCTTGCTTATATATCACCTGCCATCTAGAGTACTGTTGAGTAAGAGCTAAGATGATTTAAACATATTGATGGATGTAGCTCTTTGAGTCTTAATAGAGAAAATTGCTTCAATTATATAAATAAACTCCTGGGCTCTCCTCTCTTACTATCCCCAAAGACCAGGGCACATAAGGATTCATTTTACTTTGGCCCATCAGAAGTTAGGAAATATAGTAGTATTGGTCTATTCTTATCTCCATTTTGCATGAAAGGAAGTTGAAACAGAGAGAGATTAAAATGACTTGCCTAGACTAATATAGCTAGTAAGTGGTCCACCAATGCTCTAACAAATATATCATAGTTACTATACAGTAAAGATCAATGAAAGCACCAAATGATAGATACCAAAAGTTATAATTTTGAAAATGCCTTTTTTTTTTTTTTGTGGATTCTCTTCTCTTCATATCACGGGAAGTTCTAAGGACAGAGTGATCGGTGAAGGCTAGAAAGCTCTTAAGGAGAGATAAGCCCCCAGTGGGGACTTAAGGGCAAAGTAGGAACCAGATCAATAGAGATAAAGAAGAAATCCATTCCATATAAGGGAGAGAGAGTATGTTGAATCAAGGCATGGAGGCAAGAATGTACTTGACATGTTCAAAGGATGATGAGAAGATAAATTTGGGGAGGAGTTGAGTTTATGTATGGGATTGTAGGCCAGATTGTGAAGGGAACTGAATACTAAACTAGATCCTGGATTTTATACTCTAGGCAGTAGGGAGTGATTTAAGATCTTTTAGTAGAAAATGGCCTAAACAAAGGGATAATTTAAGAAGATTCATTTAGGTAGATTAATGTAATAACTTTATTTTCTCTCAGAGGTAGGTAAGACACATAACCTGCCTCAAGCAATCTCTATAAGATGATAAATTTCAGAATTGTCATCCACTTGCAGTAATAGGGGGAATTTCCTTACTGGGAGTTCCCTGTATCAATGATATCATAGGAACAAATCAAAATAAGCATACAAAAAATTCACTCCAGATTATAATTTAACCACATTCAATTCAACAATTCCATGTTTATTAAGTTCTTTAATATGGCTAATTACTTAATAATTAATTACCTGAGTTTATTTATAAGAAGTGGCAGAAAGTTGATGATCTTAACTATTTCTTAGGAAATCTGTGAGAGGGATAAGAGCTTCTACTAGCCTTTCTAGCATCTGAAATAATTTCAGTTGTGCAAAGAAGAACCTTGGAAAGAAGCTGAAGATCTTATAGCAAAAATACCCATGGTGAAAAAGACCCTGGAACATGGGAGTAGAAAGAAAACTTAAGATGGCTCTCATGGGCAAAGATCTCCTGGCACTGTTAAAGCCATGATGAAGTTGGGGGAGAGGGAACATTTTTAATTTGGCTTAGAATTACTTCTGCTATAGAAAGAAACTTGGAATCCACCCCTACTGATATACATGATTAACTTCTATAATAGCCTTTGATTCAGGCTTCATTTCAAGATGTGAAAGGTAAAGATACTTAATATTCCCCGTAGATTGAGTGAAATTGTAATGGCTTGAAGGTGACATATTCTTCCCAGAATGAAAGAATGTCTGCTCTAAGAATGAAAGAATGTTGGTCTAGGAAAGGAGTACCATGATGATGAGGGCATAGATAGGGTTAGCGGAAGATACAAGGTTTGGGGTAATTGCTACACACTCATACCTTTGGGGTAAAGCCCTTTTCTTTGTGCTCAAGTTAGAGATTTGAAAATAGAATACATGTAGTAATCAAAGATTATCTGTTACTGGGATGCCTATATGGAAGTGCCACAGTTGAGATAACCTGGAAAGAAGAGATGAGAAGTGAGGTTGAAAATTACTGATGTACTGAGAAGAAATGTTTTGCTCAATGAATGTCATTTATTATTACTTAGATAAATTTGTGATCTTATTGGATGCTCCCCTAACTGATGCAAATCATAATTCCTTTACCATGTGCAATTTTTGTCCATAATCTTCTACAAAGACTTCCAACATGACACAATTCTCTGGAAGCTTTTGTCTGACCCCTTCCTACCTTTCCTATCTTCTTATGCTTATTCACCCATACAAAATGCAATCCATTTACACTGATTTACTTGCAATTCCTAGTGTACAACACTCAGTCTTCCATCTTGCTGATTTTACATTGCCTCTCTCCCATCACTGTTCTTTCTCTTCACAATTCTCTCTCAGAATTAATGACATCCTTCAGTTCGCCCTAGTGCCACCTTCCTCACAAGGTCCTCCCTGGAATTCCTTGCTACTAAATCTTCCATTTTCCATCTATATTGTATATTACTTTTTACTTATATGTTTTCTTTCCCAACAGAATGTAGGGTTCTTGACAGAAGAGACTAATTCATTTTTCCCTCTAGAACTTAGTACAATTACTAAAATATAGTAGGTGCTTCATAAGTAATTGTTAATTGATTGATAATCTGTGGTGCATAGAAATCAGCTGAAATGCTCAGTTACATGAATATTAAGTGGTGGAAGAAGAACTTCTGAAATTTAGTCTTGGGCTTTATTTGCTGGGTTCTGCTGGGAATTAACTAAAATATCTGATTTTAGTTAATAGGTTAACTAATAAATTAAAATAAAATTGTACATAAAGAGACATTTTTCTTCATCCTACACTGGTTTCACTTAATCAAATGCTCATTTGAAAAGAAAGGCAAAAATCATTTTCTATATAGCCACTATCTTGATTTTATTTTTGGTTAAATATTTGTCATTGGCACTATTTTTTTTTCTATCTTTCCTCTTTTTGTTCTTTCATTGACAGTGATTAGCTAAAGGCAAAAGCTGAATTCTTTCTTAATGGGTTGATAAAGCCAGGATTCATTTGTGTTCTCTTCTTTTTTTTCTTATAAGGGAACAAGAGCCAATTGCTGAGTAGTCAGGACTTGAAGACCATCAAAAAACATTCTCTCTCCTTGATATCAGGTTGGTATTAGTTTGGGGAATCCCAAACATCAAGAAATAAAAATTATTATTTTTAGCTCCAGATGTTGCTTCAGGCCATTAGTTTCTTTCCATCTTGGGCTGGGAATTTATAATATCTGGGAAAATGAAGAGAAAGGCATGAAGACCAGAGCCTTCCCATCAGTGCATTGAAATAACAGTTTTCTTACCTTTCATACCCCACCTCTGGAAATCATTGCTGTTCAAATTCATTCCCAAGGAAGTGAATACATTTCTTTCTTTATATCTCCCATTTACCTGATCCTTCTAGTGCCTTAACAACACTCTGACATCCTTCTTAAGCCTTTCTGTGGTGAAGCTAGGCAGAGCACATTAGCAGACATCCACAGTTAAATGATCGAGTGTACACACTCTTGTACAGGGGATGCTTTTGAGGACCATTTTAGTTACTGCTGTAATTATTTCTGATTCAAGTATTCCCCAGAGAATGAAGCTTCTAGATTAAAAGTGGTCACATGTAGGATGGGCAGAAATAGTGGGGGAAGCAGGTTGCAGATGGTGGGCAGATCCTGAAAGAGAGATGCTTCTCCATGTCTTCATTTGGAGACTTTTCTGATTTTTATTTAGGTATTAAACTCACAAAAACTGAAGAATTTTTGCCTTAAATGTAGGATAATGGGAACCTCTCTCCTTCAGTCTGAACAAACTGCCCTAGCTGGAAGTATTAAATGCCTAAAATATAGGATTTATGAGGGGAGAGGATATGCATGTTTTGGATATACATTCTAGACGAAACCCCAATTTTGTCCCTTGTCTGCTCAAATTCTAATATATTGACATAAGGCAAGAGCAGTAAAATGAAAAAGAGAACCAAAGTTTTGACTCTGCTACTTTCCTAGTTGGATGACTTTTTGTAGATGGTTACATTTCTGAGTTTCACTTTCTCCATTTATACAATGTGGGTAATAATGTCTGTCCTATTTAACTCAGAAAGTTATTGTGAGGATCCAATAAAATTTTGTGTACAAGGTGCTTTGTTGCCATAAACTGTTATTTGAATGTTTGTTATTAGTTTTATTTTTATAGATGGAAAAAAAGAGGTACATAAGATTAGATGAACATGGTCAAAGTACTTAATACATACTTACCAGGTCATGATTTTATTCACTTGGGAACTCCTGGTCCCCTAGATAAGTGTATTTCCTTTCTTCTGTACTATGTTATGAAAGACAGGATGATACAGTGGAAAGAGAGCCATCTTCCATTCCAAGAACACCTGGGCTCAGGCCAAGGACTCCTACTGCCTCCAGGGCCATCTATAATCATTCTGATTTATATCTTGTTATAGGACTCAGGTGGCTCTGGAGGAGAAAGTAAGGCTGGTGACTTTGCATAGTCCTCCCTCTCTTAAATCCAATTCATGTTCAGGTCATGGCATCATCTTGCTGATATTACAGTCTTCTTCAAGAACAAAAGACAAACAACAATTATCTTTTTTTGTTATTATATTTCGATCAACAACAACAATTGATTAAAATATAATAACAAAAAAGATAATTTGAGGAAAATAAGAAGATAGAAATCAATGTTAGAGCTATTGTACAAGTTACAACCTTTCATCACTGTGAAAATCAGAATTTCTTTGGACTTCAATATCTTCATTTCTAACAAGAGGGGTTTGGATTGTATGAGTACTTGTCTCTCGTAGATCAAAATCCTATGAACTGTTATTAAATCCCTCAGAATCTCAAAATATTAAGACTGGAAGACATCTCAAGAATAATCTGTTTCATGGCTCTCTTTTTATAAGTGAAAAAATTGAGTCCTGGAAAAATGAAGAGACTTCCAGATATGCAAGCAGTTAAGTGGCAGATCTAGTCCTAGAAATTGAGTTTTTTGAGTCTTATTCTTCTTTCTCCTATACTATAATAGGCTTAATTTGGGGCTAACTAAACCCTTAGTGAAATGTTATTTTTTAAAGTTGACTTGAAGACTCTCAAATCCAAATAACATTCATGTGTCTTGCCCATTTCTGCATTATTTTGGTTATATTCTATTTGCTACTTACTAAGTATTTGTATCCCTGATCCAGAACATGTTTGTAGGAGAGTAATTAAGAACTTGAAACCATGACTGCATTAGGTTGCTTTCTTGCTATTTTTAGAAGTAGATGTGCTCTCTGGGTCCACTGTAGATTGGCACTTAAATGAGTTTGGGATAAGCAGATAATCAATCACCGCTAGATAATAGACATCAGTGATATTGCTTTGCAAGGTATACACTCTTTGATTTATGCCAGGGGATTGTTCTTTATGATACCTCAAGAAATATTTGTGACTGAATAATGCTTTTATGAGCAAGCCCCAAAGACAAAGCCATTATTAAAAAATAAATAAATAAATAAACAGCCCATTTATCCCCAGATTGATTAAATTGGAATGTTTTGGATGGTTGCCAACAAATTCAGTTTGTATAGTTTATAAAAAATGAGACTCTGTAAGTTAGGGAGAAGAGAAACTCATTGGCAATGCAGGATTTGGCTTTGCTGTCACAGCTCATTTTGAATTTTATAGTTCTTTGAACTGATTTTTACACACCATCTGAAACCTAGCCAAATGTTGGCATGCTCTGGATGGCTTAGGGTACATTTTTACTTGGCACTTATTTTAACTTAATTTATAAAGGAGGGGAATGCCTTTTTCAATATAGCAGGATCAGTGGTTCCTTCTAATCACTCTAGTTGAGGGGTAAGTTGTTTTCCAACTAAGTCCATTTATTTAAACTAGCCCATGAAAAATTTACAGCAGAAGGCCAGAACTTCTCTGTCCCCCTTTTTTGCTTTCTTTCATCTGTTTTAATACTCTACTGAAAAATCTAAGTAGAGTAAAATTGATTGAAACATCATTCTTTATTCCCTTCTGCATTGAAATTGTAGCATGTGTTGCCTTGCAAAAATGGGAATAGTGATATTGGCTCAGGTGCAGATATCAGGTAGGATACCACATGGTATAAACTCATTGCATATTAATTAAATGAATTCATGAACAAATGCAATTGAAAATATATATTTGTGTTTGTCTACACACAATGTTGGTTACAGATCAATAAATCAGATGATCCTTAAGTGGATTAATGGGTTGACATAAAACACCTGTCCAATGTGATGCAAATACATTTTGCCTATTTTTTGTTGTATCAACAGAAAGCAAACAGAAAGAAACCATTGATCACAAACTAAACCAGGATTATTTTTTTTTGAGTACTTACTACATACATACATATAACTGAGCTAGGTACTGTGGTAGATATAAGAATGAGTAAGACATGATCCTTGCTTACTAGAAGCTTATAATTCCATAGGGGAGACTGATTATAATAAGCAATAGAGTTTGAAAGTTCATAAGGGAAGTGAGAATTGTAAGAAGAGGGAGAAGTCACTTCAGACTGGAGGTAAGGGGATAAGCTTGAATGGGATAGGTGTGACTTGGACAGAGTACTCTGAAGTTATGATTAGATGCTTCTTATTATTAAATTAACATCTTTAAATTCATTAAAATCATTAAATTAACAGTAAATTAACATCTAATAGACATCCTAGAAGAGAATATCCAGAAGGAATAAGTGGACAACAGTTTCAAATGCTGTAAAAGGTTCCAGAATGATAAGGACAGAGATAATATAATACTATTAAATTTTAGAATTAGGAATCATTGTTGACCTTGGAAAGAACAGTTTTGGTCTAGTAATGATGGACAGAAAGTAGATTGTGGAGGGTTGAGACTAGAATGAGTTTTGAAGAATTCACTGATTATTAGATTCCTATTCTAATTAATGAGCTTCCTGTCTATAATTTTCTTTATGTTTATTTGTATACATCTTGTATTCCAATAGTGGAATGCAAGTTTGTGGAAGGTAGAGACAGAGATTTGGAGTTATTGATGTTATACCCCTAGTGACTGGTCAACTAGATGGCTCATTGGATAAAGAGCAGGAGTCAGAAAAACCCAGGTTCAAATCCTGCTTCAGACCCTTATTGTTTGTGATCTTGGGTAAATCTATTTACCTTGATCCAGTGGAGAAGAAAATAGCAAACTACTCCATTATCTCTGGTAAGAAAACTCCATAAACAGTCTTTTTTTTCTCCCTGAGGCAATTGGGGTTAAGTGACTTGCCCAGGGTCACACAGTCAGGAAGTGTTAAATATCTGAGGCCAGATTTGAACTCAGGTCCTCCTGACTTCAGGGCTGGTCCTCTATCTACTGCACCACCTAGCTGCCCTCATAGACAATCTTGATGTACTACGATCTGTGGGGTCATAAAGAATTGGACATGACTAAACCACAAATAGCAAGATTCAGTCAAGATGTCTGACACTGCAGGTAAAACTTAAGGGTTTTTGGCTATCTAGGTGATGCAATGGATAGATTGGAATCAGATGGACCCATTCATCTTGCTAAGTTCAAATCTGATTTCAGGCATGTAGTAGCTATGTGATCCTGGACAATTCATTTAACTCTGTCTCAGTTTCCTCTTCTGTAAAAAAAAATGAACTGGGGAAGGAAATGGCAAATCACTGCAGTATCTTTGCCAAGAAAACCATAAATGGGATTAAGAATAGTTGAATAGGACTGAAATGTGACTAGCACAGTGCTTTATATATAGCAAGTAATTAAATTACTCACTAAATTGACTTTACTTGAATAGACACAAGAATTTGAATACTGTATTTGTTCCAAGAAATATAAGAAGTTTTGCTATCCCATCATTTACCAAAGATTTTTGTTTTTCCTAAAGGTTAATTTTTATTCAACATTACATTGATAGTCAACCTTTCTTTGATTATAATTCACAACATATATGTTATCTGGGCTTGCCTTAGTCATTGGTGTGAAAGCTAATTCAATCTAATATTTGTCTATAATTCAGGGTAATTACACTCTGGACTGGGAAATCTGAGGCTGCATACATTTCTTTTACATACAAAATATGTACTTATACCTATGTCTATTTTGAGAGTGGAAAGTATTTGAGCTAATATTGTTATAATATGGAAGTAGAGAAATGGAAAAATAATCCTTAAAGGATTTACAGAATAGTACATGAATAGTAGTTAGATAATACTTGTCACCCTAGGTATAGACTACTGTTTCTTTTCCCTTCCTTCCTTCCTTCCCTCCTTCTATTTTTCTTTCTTTCTTTGTCCTCATAAGAAGTTACTATATTCACACATGGGTTTGATGGGGATGTGATTTAGATAGAATTAATTGTTGGATTATTTATTAGTAATTTGCACTGGAACATAAATAGTATCCTGAAACTTCAAAGGATAAAAAGAAATAAAACATTTTTAAAGGTAGATAAAATTTTTTAGTTTTAAAATAATAAAAGCAGAAAAGACTGCTTTTCCTCAAGAATATTTTCTGTTTCTTGTTGTTATATAGAAAAGACATCTTAATCCCAAATACTGCAATCTTTCTCTAGCCTCAACTTTCTTTTAATCTCAAATAAATGACCTGGCCTTCAGTTGTTTGTATTGGTCATTCTTGATCATCAAATGTCGTAAATAGAAGCAAATGATTATGTAGTAACCTCTTTAAACAAGGAAGTTTTGGGAAAGGGAAGAAAACATACCACAGTGATAATTTGTTAAGGATGACTGATGACCTTCAACTGCAAAAGAATACAATTTC
This sequence comes from Sminthopsis crassicaudata, assembly GCF_048593235.1. NCBI lineage: Eukaryota > Metazoa > Chordata > Mammalia > Dasyuromorphia > Dasyuridae > Sminthopsis > Sminthopsis crassicaudata. Next base: position 94,703,139 of record NC_133620.1, on the reverse strand, counting down.
TGCATTCTGCCATCTATTATTTATTAGAGCAACCATTTTCAAAGTTTCATGGGCAAGGGAATGGCCAGCATTTGCACATTAGAGATTATTGTGTTTTCCCAATGATGGGCTTGGAGAACATTATTGCATCTATCCCTTTCAAAACATTTTGGAAAACATTTGGGTGATGCCCTTAAATCAAAGTTCTGATTGTGGGATCCTATAAATTAAATTTATAGGCAAGACCCTTTTCTTGCTCTCATGCCAAGACTATAGCAAATTGGGATGTATTATTTCATTTTAGAGCCACTCATTATACAAGAAGTAGTTTTCTTAGGAAGAGTCATGGAAAGGAATTGATAAAAAGTTGTGTAACATTCTGGTGTACTAGATGTCCTGACTACTTTTGCAGCAAAATTCAAAAAGGCAAAATGCTTGACTATTCTTTTGAGAACAGCTATATGTATTGTGGAAAAGGAATATAATGGTATATTAGTATGCTGTAAGAAGTGATGGATACAAGGAATTCAGAAAAAAATGAGAAGCCATAAGAATGGAAGCAAGGCAAAGGAAGTAGAACTAGAAAAATAGCATACAAAATGAGTATAACACATAAATGATAAAAGCTGAAAGATAGCTAAACAGAGAGTAAGGACAATGAATATGACTGGTTCTGGAGTACAGAAGATGAAACACATATCCTTCCTCTCAATAGAAATGTAGAAGATTTTAGGAATGAAATGTGACAAAGTAAGTATATATAAGGTCAATTTATGGATTAGTTTTGTTTGTTCTTCTTTGTTATTTTAAAGGATCCATGTTTGTATCTGTGTTTTTGTATGTGACAGATATATTGGGAAATGTCTGGCATAAAAAAGCAAAAGGATCTATAAAACTTTATAAAAATAAAATAAAGGAAAAAATCCTTTTAGCTATTCCTAATCCCAAACATTTTGAGTTTGAATTTTGCTTTTGCATTTTTTTTCATGTTAGAGTCTTGCTATCTCATTCCTAAATCAGTATTATAATTCCCTAGCTTATAAGCACCTGTAATCCTTACTTCATTTAAACACTGTATTGTTTACTAATAATGGTAATAATTTTAAATGGAAGACTACAATTTGTACCTGTGGCAGATTTTTTTTTTTTGCTACTTTAATTAAAACTGATATTTTAGGGAATATTATTTTTCTTCTTAGTGTGTATCTTTGTGAAAACTGAAGGCTATCATTTTCTCTTGCTTTCTAAGTGTATTAGGAATAGTGCAGCATTTCATTTGAAGCAGACTCCAAAAAGATATGATTCTTTTCCTCCTTTTTTGTATTATACTTCATAGACTATTAACTAATCTGACCTTAATTTCCCGAAGCCTAGAGGTGTGAAATAGGTTGTCTAAGTTCACACATATAATATGTGGTAGAGTTGAGAGTCAATTCAGACATGAGAGTCAATGCTAAGGTAGCACACCAGACTGAAGCATACTGCTCTGATTTAGAGAATCTCTGTCAGAAACTGTAGGGTTAGTCAAGATAACTCCAAATTCTGATGTCCTTGCTTCCATGTGTCATGTCCCCTCCACCTCAAAGGACACTCTCCATTGATTAGAGCTGACAGAACACTTCAATTCTCTGTTCCCTCTGCTTTAGCACTAGGGTAAGATTATACAAATTACTCAACACTTATAGTTTATATCAAATGGATTTATATCTGCAAGGGATGTTCGACAGAGAGCACTGCTTAAATCTTTCATTTTACAGATGAGCTAACATGAGGATTAACTGACTTCCTCAGGATATTTAGCAAATACTTGTCCTTTTTTTCCCTTCTTCTATTATTTATTCCTAATATATATTCTTTTGAAAAACTTTTTTCTTTTTTTCTACTTATACATGTATATTAAATTTTAATAATACATATTTTTTATGAATCATAGGAGAGAAAAATCAGAACAAAAAGGAAAACAATAAGAGAAAAACAGAAAAAAGTGAACATAGTGTGTGTTGATTTGCTTTCACTATCTATAGTTCTCATTTTGGATGCAGATGGCATTTTATATCCAAAGTTATTGGGATTATCTTGGATCACTGAACTTCTGAGAAGAATTGTCTTTCACAGTTGATTATCACATAATCTTGCTGTTACTGTTTATAGTACATTCCTGGTTCTGCTTGCTTCACTCAATATTAATTCATGTAAATTTTTCTAGGCCTTTCTAAAATCAGCTGGTTCATATCCTATATATTCTTAAATAGCATATCAAGCTATATATGTACTTTCATTCTCTTAAATCAGCATGAAGAGAAAAAGAAAGGAGAGGAAGATCCAAATATCCATTACATTTATGAATCTGTGGTTTTTTTCTCTTTTTAAAATATAAATTTTTGGGATAGAGCCAAGATGGCAGAGTAAAGGCAGGAACTCATCTAACCTCTCCTCAAACTGCTCCAAATTCCTTTAAATAATGACTCTAAACAAATTTTAGAGCATCAGAACACCCCAAAATATATTTTTTCTATGTGAAGGCAACTTAGAACCTCAGAGAAAAGGTCTATGACCCCAGGGTGAGAATACAGTGTACAATCCCAGTGCAGTCCCAGTCCTGGCCCAGCTGACCTCTCAATCAGTGGCAGTACTAGTGGCTTCCAGACCTCTCAGCCCTGAGACACAAAAGAGGAGTTGGAAGGTCTGCAGAAAAGATCTGTGGAACCAGAGTGGGAGCCCAGCATGCAAGCCCAGTGTAGATCTAATACGGATCCCTGAATCAGCAGTAGTACTGGAAGCTTCTGGACCTCCAGGGACACCAGGGAGGACCCGGAAAGTCAGTGGAGAGGACGTGTGGCCATGGGGTGGGTCTGGTGTGCAGTCCCAGCCCTGGTCAGCACAGTAGATCTTAAAGCTACAGTGGGGCTGGGGACACACTTTATAGCTCCAGGGAAAAGAGTGCTTGTGGTCAGATTCTTAGAAGGATTTCTGAAAGTAGCAGCACAAATGCCCTGAAGCTTGGGACAGGGCACCTGCCATCCTGGAAACAGAGCCCTACTTTAATAAGGAATTAAAAGTAAAGTAATGCACTATGAAAATGAGCAGAAAACAACAACAAAAAAGTTTCTGACCATTGAAAGTTATTATGGTGACAAGGAAGAGCAAAACACACATTCACAAGATGAAAACAAAGTTCTTACACACAAATCTTCCAAGAAAAATAAGAATTGGTTTCAGGACATGGAAGAGCTCAAAAGGGATTTTGAAAATCAAGTAAGAGAAATAGAGGAAAAAATTAGGGAAGGAATTGAGAGAGGTTAAAAAAAATACAAAAAACTAATGAGGAAAAGAATGCCTTCACAAGCAAAATTGGCCAATTGGGAAAGGAAGTACAAAAGCTCACAGAGGAGCTTTTTTATGGACATCTTGTTGTTTTAATATTGGTATAATTCTTCCCTTCCCTCCCTTTTTGAAAGTTATCTTATATTTCAGATGACATTTTTTAAAGATAAAAAAATGAAAAAAAAACCTGATATAATCAATCAATAGATCGAAAAACTCTGAAATGTGTGCAATCTACAACAATTATGTACCTCTCAACTCCTTTTGTAAAGGAAAGGGAGTGTTTTCCCATATCTCTTCTTTCAAACCTTATTCTTTATAATTTTAAGCATTAACTTTTAATTTTTTTCATGGTGGTTCTTTTTATTTATATTGTTTGTAGTTATTTTGTATATTGTTTTCTTGGCTCAACTTACTGTATTTTTCATCAGTTTGTAGAGATCTTATTTATGTATATTGTTTTCTTGGCTCTACTTACTTTATTTTGCACCATTTTATAGAGTTCTTATGTTTTTCTGTATCATATTAATTTTTCTTACAGAACAATAATATTTGAGTTTTTTCTTAAATAATTTATGTTTTCTGATTTTTCAAATATTAGGCTATTGAATTTCATTGTTTTGGATTCTTTTTGTCTAGTTTGAACTCTTTTTAAATCAGTCCCAGATAATTCCATGATTCTTGCTGTAATTTGAGGTCTAGAAGTGCTAATTTGCCTTCATTTCTTCCTAATTTAGTCATTTTTAGTCATGATAGTTTTATTTTTCCAAATGAATTATGCTATCATTTTATCAAGTTCTAAAAAATATTCATTTGATAATTTGATTGGTACAGCATTAAAAGTGCAAATTAACTTTGCTAGTGCTGTCATTCTTATTATATTAATTATGGCCCAACACTGGGCTCTAAAATATTCTTCCAGCTATTTAAGCTTTCTCTTTGTTTCTTTAAGGAGCTCTTTTAACTTAAATTTATGTATGTATTTTTTTTCTTTTGGTAATGGATTCCCAAATATTTTATGTACTTTGTAGCTACTTTTTGCTTTTTTGTTTTTGGTCTATACTTGTGGTTTGTTGTTCTAGGGAATTCTCAATGAAGAAATTGCTTGTATCAATAATTGATTGATAAATGTGCTGACAATCAAAATAGTCAAAGGGAATTTCCTGATGCACTGAGAAGTTAAGTGACTTAGAGTTATAGACAGTGAGAGACAGGACTTACACTTAGATTTTTCCTGACTATAAAATTAGCTCTCTATGAATTATCCTGCACTTTGAGAAATTCAAATTTGCTCCCTAATAATGGTGGGGACCACCCATGTTGGTACTTTCTTGTGGTATAGAGGAAGAGTGCATTCTTGAATATGCATATGCATATTGCTATTATAAAAAAGTGAACTTTTTTTTTTTTTTTTTTTAAACAAATTGAAGTTTTTAGTATGTCCTTGGAAATAGATTTCAGGTCCTTTGTTGTTACAGGTCAACCTAAATATAAAGAAACTTGCTACTAGTAGGCTGGTTAACTGGAAACAAACATATATATATATATATATATATATATATATATATATATATATATATATATATATATATATATATATATATACACACACACACACACACATACATACATATATGTATATCACTTTGATAACTCATGAAATAGATATGAACACAAAATAGTTTTTAAGTCTCATTTGGCTCTTTTCATCTTCAACAGTGTTTAGGGGACAGGAAGGGTATAAGGTACTAAGAATCATATAGTTTTTTTCCTACATAGGAGGTTGAGGTTTTTGAAATGATATGTTTGAATTCCCTTCTGAAACTGCAACAAATGTATGTCTCAGGTGAGTAATTGAGCTATTTTTGTCATTTATGTTCTATGACTTCAAGAAGCCACTGATGGCTTCTAGAATGGGAAAGAGAAGTCCTTTCTATCTTCTAGTCATGTTCCACAAATGATCTGGGATAAGTACTCAAGGTTTATAGAATTGAGTCTTTTCTCCATTGTCCTCAACAGAGTTGTTTTCAAATTTTTAGAATCATTGTCTCTGTCTATTCTAAATTGTTTCCTCACCCCTTCATATCCAAATAGACTTTTTAAAGTTTCACATATAAGTTCAAATGGGTCACTGAATGTCTAATACTCTTACAAAATATCAAATTGTGCTATTTAGTCCAAACTCGCCCCAGAATTCTAATTTCATAAAATGGACGGGAAGTTTGCTGATGGAAGCAGAGGAGGATAGGTGGGTGGGTGTAATCAGGATTTCTCTTATCATCCATTTGATACATATACATTGTTTAATTAACACTGTCAACTGACCAGTGATTTGAGAAACTATGAAAGGAACTTTACCATACCCATATGACATTCTTGCCACACACACACACACACACATACACACACACATACAAAACAAAGAAATTTAGTTAAATGGAAAGAAGACTTGGACATTCTTTTTTTAAAAAAAGCAAATGAAATAGTTGTTGGAGTTGGTTTCATCATATTCACAAAGGGAACAAGATTTCATGGGACACTTAGTCATTTGGCTTTTTAGTACTTAGAACTTAAACAAAGAGACCACCATAAAGATAAGAACAAAAAGACATTAGTAACTGCTGACTCATATCCCTCCTTTCTCAAGTATATAAAATATTTATGAGAATGGTCTATATACTCACTAAAGGTATCCTTCATGAAAACATAAGAAGGGGACAAGTAGAAATTTTCAGACTAATTTGTATAGCAGATCCCCATCTTTATATTGATATATCTATATTTATTTATATTTATATTTATTTATTTATTTATATTTATCTATCTATTTATTTATTTATTTATACGCACATTTATTTATTTATTTATTTGTTTTTATATTTATTTATTTATATTTATATTTATTTTTATATTTATATATTATTATTATATATTTATATATTATTATATATATATTATATATAATATATATAATAATATATAATATTATAATTATAATTATATATATAATAATATATAATATTATAATATTATATTATTATTATTATATATTATTATAATATTATATTATTATTAATTATATATATAATATATATAATATAATATATATTTTATATATATAATATATAATATTATATATATAATATATAATATTATATATATAATATATATATTATATATATTATTATTATATATTTATATATTATTATTATATATTATTATATTATTTTATATTTATATTTATATTTATTTATTCATATTTATTTATTTATTTATTTATTTGAATTTATATTTATTTATTTATTTATATTGATATATCTTTATATTGATATATCTGAGATAAAGAATATCAGAATCCATTGTGTTTATTGTCTATTGATGCTTAAAACATTCTACTTGCAAGACAAGATTTAACTTGAAAGGTTCTTCACAGACAAGGTTTCTCCAAATCACATCTAAAAATTAAATAAAACTCTAGGATAGATGCAGCTATGGAAATAACAGTGAATGATTCACTCAGTGATCCAGTGATTAAATGAGATAGGTGTTCTAAAATTTTTGTGTGTCATAGAGTCTAAAAAAAGAATTGCTAATAAATTTGCAGAGTTTTTCATATGAAAAGATGCTTAGTCTACATTGTACTAATTGGATTAAAGATTCCTTAGTACAATTCATAGTAAAAGAGTGATTGATCTAACCTTCTAGACTAAGAAAACGATATTGATAAAAATGTATCACTTTATAGACAAAGACTGTTCAGTAACTGAAAGAATAGCCTATTGAGGGTATTCAATTTATTCACCAATATATTAGATAGTACTGCAAGATGATGACTTGGGCCCAAAATTGAGTCTAGGATAGAGATTAGACTAGATTGTATTTAAAATTCACTGTGCTTTCAATGATCCTAAACTGCTTACTATCTCTAAAGATATCTCTTTACGATGTCCCATTGATACTATATGTCATAAATCATAGAGTCATTGCTGGACAAGTTAAAATAATGGTTAATTCAAAGGTCAATAGAAATATTGATGGAGGATCTAACACATTCAGGTGAGTAGCACATTTCCAACAATGACTCATGCACAAAAGAGAATGTAAAAGATTATCATTGTAGGTAGGTTGATCATATTGCAAGGATAAAAGCTAGTAAATTGGAATACTAGCCAGACATTGATATCCTAGTCATATTAAAGAACAGTAAGGGCTCCAGCAGGAAGTGATGTGGCACGAATTATAGCATGTTGCACCTGGAGTCAGGAAGTTGTTGTTATTCAGTCATTTTTCAGCCATGTCTGACTCTTCATGACCCCATTTGGTGTTTCCTTGGCAAAGATACCAGTATCTGGAATGGTTTGTCATTTTCTTTTCTAGGACCTCCTCAGACACTTATTAGCTATGTGACTCGGGGTAGGTCACTTAACCTCAGTTTTCTCAAACTATAAAATGGGGATAATAACATCTACCTCACAGGACTGTTGTGAGGATGAAATGAGATAATATTTGTAAAGTTCTTAGCACAGTTCCTGGCACACACCAGGCATTTAATAAATTCTTATTTCCTTTTTCTTTTTCCACTATAATTGTGTGTTATTCTATGGAGCATCTGTAAAAACAGAGAATTACAGACTTAAAAGGCATGAAGAGGCTGAGGTCTGCTTTGAGGAAGAAAGGCCACAATTATACTACAATTTATGGGTTGTTATCCTTTTGATAAATATATCATTTTTCCTACTTGCAGGAAATATGTGCCTGTGATTTGAAGTGATATTAATAAAAAATTGGCTTGATATTTTTCTTCTTCTTGCATTACACTTGGACAGGTATTGCCTGCCTCTTAAAAAATCCACAGAAAAATCAAAATTTGAAAAATAGATCCATTAGGAGTGATTACATGTATTATAGAAGAGTCTTTGCTTTATTGCCATTTATTAGCTGTGACCTTAAGTAGAGCTTTTCCCTTCCCCTTCCTTCCCTCCCTTCCTTTTTTTTTTCACTGCCTTCCCTTACCCTGTTTTTCCTTTCACTTTTCTCCCTTCTTCTTCCCTCCCCTCCTTTCCCTTTCAGTACCTTCTCCTCCCCTTCTTCTCCTTTTCTTTTCTTTCCTTTCCTTTCCTCTCCTCTGACATTTTAAAATAAAGAAACATAGACTAACTGATCTGACATTGAAGAGTTGCATCTTCTGGACTTTCAGCCCCAATCTATTTAGAACTGTGATTTATTTTAGTTCTTACTCAGATATTTATAAGCCAACATAAAATGCAGTTATAGCACTTGGGGTGGTGACTGAGGGGTATTTGATGTAAAACCTCTACCTTGAAAGTGATCAAATATCATTGTCTGTGTTTAAGGAATAGAAAATGCTTGTAGTTACAAGCATTCATATTGAGCCAAATCTCCTAGTTATGAGCCTAACTAAATTCAATTCAAATTAACCCAATTTATTTAAAAATTATTCAATTCATAGAATCATTGAATTTCATAATTGATATAAGCCTTAATCAGTGTATTCTCTATCAGATAGATATTTGTATATTCTTTGTTTGAAGACCGTTGCCTCTTAAGGCAGCCAATTCAGCTTTTAGATAGTTCTAACAGGAACTATATATCAATATATCAAACCTAAATCTAAACTTTTGCAATTTTCACCTACTGGTTCACATTCTGTCCTCTGGGTTGAAGTAGATCAGTTTTAATTCTTCTTTCATAGGACAGCCTTTCATATTCTTGAAAACAGTTATAGTGGGTTCCACAAATCTCTTCTCAGCCTAAATATCACCAGTTTCCTTCAACTGGTTCTCATAAAGCAGATAGGATTTAAGATAAAGCAAACCCAAATATAAACTGCAGCCACAGACGTTCTCAAATGTGTAATCCACAGCTCACATCTTCAATTATGGAGTCATTAAATCCATGCAAGAAAATTTATTTTTGACTGTTCCCTAGAGTCTGGGACTTGGCCCAAGTCATGCCCCGTTCTCCAAACTTTATGATGTACTTAGTTAACTGTGAAATCCCAACACACAGGTGTAGATGTGCCTTCTGAGGCCCGCAGGCAATCAGCTTATGGCCTGGGGCAGGAGTTTCATTACACATATCATTATCATACTTTGCATAGCTACAGACGTGAATGACAGTAATTAATCCATTCAGATTTTCAAAGAAGGCATTTTAGAATGAGGCTTTTTGCTTTGGTCTTGCAATCATGATAGTTGAGCTCCAAGAGTGACCAGGGATCTATTGATTATGACCTCTGACAGATTTAATGTGAGAATCATCACAGGACACAGTCCAAGCAAGCATTCGCAGATGAGACAGAACAAACCTGCAGCAAATGTGCCTAACTGTCTCATTTGTTAAGTCTGTCCACTCTTAATGGTTCACAGAAATACTCATGGCATTTTAAAGCAGGCATTAATGGAAAATGCATTGGGAGTTTTAAGCAATTGCTTCTGTGCATTTCATTTTTGTTTTTTCTCAAATGCATTTTTAAGAATTATTTAACTACCAGTATCACTGGGGGGGGGGGGGCTGCTTTTTTTGTCCACTTGTATTTGGAGTTTCATGTTCTACATGACTGGGGAAAGAGGCAATTGTGTTAAATGGTTGCAACTTTAGCCAGTTATTGGCTATGATTTATTCACTGCTGTATAGTAGCAGAGTATGACATTCCAAAATCTTGCATCTCTTCTTTCAGATCCTGGCTAACTCTGTGCTATCATTCAGTATTGTACTATTTTCCCCTGGCTATTGTTCAGGCTTATTGTCTATTCCACAGTATTCTGCCACATGTCTGACTTTACCTTTCTTGTGAAATTGCTTCTATTTGTACTGAAAAATGTGTCCACCTTGTCCCAAAGATCTTTTCCCCAATAACCACTTTTGGATCTCTTTCCAAGATAGCCCCTTATGGTGTCTGTGGTTTCCCAAGGAACACACAGTACAACTTAATCATTCTGCAGGAGACATTGGACTTTAAATAATGTTCATAAGAAAACCTCATGTGGGAATAATTCCCCATTTGGGGGTTTCTGACTGACATCTGAAAATAACCATTAGCTGTGGGAATCATCAGTTGAGAATGGGAAGGATGTATACACCAAGGTTACTTTTTAAGCCCAAACTACTCCTTTATCTTCATATAATTCTAGTGTCACAAACAATGCACCATTCTCAGAAATGTCTTGGTGATGTGTATGATGATGATAGTAGTAATAGCAGCAACAACTCACACTTGTAGAGGGTTTTAATGTTTACAAAGCTTGTTCCTCACTTTTATAGTCTTTCATATTAATTTTATTTGTATAATTATATTTTTATTATGTTTGTGCTTAATTTTAAGTAGAGAGACCTTCTCCCAGTTGTTTCCTTTCTCTGGGCCTTCATGTCCTTTTTTATTAACGAGTTGGGCTACATCATATATACAGATGACCTTTTTTGGCTTTAATACCTTCTGTGCATTGGGGTACAATACCTGGCACAGACTAGGTTCTTAATTAATGCTTATTGGATGGACAAGTGTATTTAAAAAAAAATAAGGATATGGATTGGACCTTTGATTTCATTAGTAAAGGAAACTCCTGGGTGAGAAAACTCCTTCCACCAATCCAGGTCAATAAGTTCTCTGTAACCTAGAGTCTTAAGAGAGCTGCCCAGAACAATGATAGTTTATTTTCTTTTATTTTACTTTTTAATTTTTTTAAAATTTAATTTACTTTTTTATCCAGGGTCAAAATGTCACTATATGTCACACTTAAGTCCAGGTCTTCAGGAGCAGTCATCTATTTACCATGTCATGTTGACTCTCATTTTTTTTTTTTTTTTTTTGAGAAATCAGAGGTGACTTGCCTAGAGCCACATAATGAATTTGAATCTGAATTTGAACTTAGATTCTCCTGACTTCAGGGCTAGTGCTGTATTCACTGTACTACCTAATTGCTCCAACTCTCAAATTTTAAAAAGCATATTTTAAAAAGAGAGCCCACCTTGTTAACATCCCCTAAAGTCACTGTGTGTCTGCCTGGGATCACTTTCTGGTCAGGCAATTTGGGAATGAGCTTCCACCATTACTTTCCACTTTCACCATTACTTTCTGCCAGTGACAAGCTTACATAGAACCCAAGAATCTGGACAAATTCTCTATAGATGGAAGGGTGAATGGGTGATTTCCTAAAGGAGAGTGGAAAAATAGACACTAAAAACTTCCATTCCCCACATCTTAATCTTCACTTGGTTTTCACATTCCTTGAAAACCCATCAATTTTTATAGTGTAGGAGTAGGGCACTATATTTCTGCTTAAGATGTTGAGTATTACATCTGGGCAGTATCACATCTGGATTCCTCCAGTTTTCTTTTGTTCCAGAGTTTGGCTAGAGACTGCCTGGAATCTGCTCACACCTTATCCCCTGGCACAGATTTTTCCTGATTAAATTCCCTGGATTAGTTTCAGTTTCTCAGATTAGCTAATTGCCTTCTCCATGGTGTATTTCAACATTTATTTTGGGAATATGTAGAATACAAGTACCTTAGGCTAAGAATTATTTTCATTTTTGTCTTTATACACCTGATACCTAGCATGATGCCAGACACAGAGTAGGCATTCAATAAATGCTAATTAAATTGAATAGAATTGAATTTGTAACTCAATAACAGTGAATTTGTGATTTCATCAGTAGAGGTACTTTCTCCAGTGATGCAAATTACAATCCATTCATATTTTCTTTTCTATATCTTTCTGAATAACTTCCATAGAAAACCCATTCAACATTCTGGAAACTCTTGACACAATGTGAGTACTGAAGGAATATGGAGATTCCATCTGTTACGTTTTGCACTCACTATATCATTCAATTAATCAACCAGCAGTTATTAAGCTCCTGCAAGTTTCAGGGACCAAAGGCAAAAAAAAAACCCAAAAAACCCCAAAAAACAAATAATCCCTGCCTTCAAGGAGCTTACATATTGTCAGGGGAAACAATAGGAAGAGAAATAGGCATGTATGTAGAAGGTAATTTTGGAAGGAAAGGTACTAGAGCTATGGGAATCAAAAAAGGCTTCATGCCTGAAGTAGTGCTTGAACTAAATCTAGCAGGAAGCAAAGTGTTCTAAGAGATGGAGGGGAAGAGGGAGTGCATTCCGGGCATGAAGAACAGTGCATGTGAACACAAGGAGATGGGTCATGACATCATGTAATATATGTAGGAAGCTATTTGGCTGCATCTTAGACAATGTATAATGAAGGTGAATAGATAATTGGGGTTATATTTTAAAGAGCTTTAAAAATAGGAGGCTTCCGTTAAGTTCCAATTAAAATCCTACCTTCTACAGGAAGTTTTCCTCACCCTCTATTAATTCCATTGCCTTTCCTCTGTTAATTATCTGCCGTTTATCCTGCATTTAGCTTGTTTGGTGTGTATTTGTTTGCATGTTGTCTCCCTCATTAGATTATAAACTCTTTATAATCCAGTGATTAGCACAGTATCTGGCATATAGTAGGCATTTAATGAGTCTTGATTGATTATTGATTTCACATATATATATATACATACATACACATACACACACACACACACACACACACACACACACACACACACACACACACACATATATATGCAATGAAGAACCGGTGGAGTTTACTGAATAAGAAAATGACATATACTACTGCTAGGTCCATGCCCACAAGAGATGAGACAATAAGAAAAAGTTCTGGCATACACAAGAATATTTATATAGCTCCTTTTGTAATGGTTAAAAAAGAAGAAGAAGAAAACATCTTTTTAGGATGTCCATCAATTGAGGAATGGCTAAATAAGTTGTAATATACGAATATGAGAGAATACTATTGTGCTATAAGAAATGATGAAATGTGGAAAGACATATAAACTGATGAAGAGTAAACAGAACCAGAAGAATAATTTACATTATAACACTGATATTATGAAAGTGAACAATTTTGAGAACTTTTATTAACTGATGAAGAATTAAAAGAATGAGGACAATTTATATATTAATGATAATATAAAGAGAATCATGAAAGTTATAAGAACTATAATCAATGCATTGTACAACCATGGTTCAAAAGGATTGATGATTAAAAAAAAAAACAACACTATCCTCCACATGCTGACAGAGAGGTGATAGATTTAGGATCCAGAATTCATATATATATATATATATATATATATATATATATATATATATATATAACATATATGTAGTACACATGTATATTTGTATGCATACATATGTACATATGTGTGTATATATAGTATATAGATGTGGAGGCAATTTATTTAGCTTAACTATGATGGGAATAATCTGTATTGTTGGTAATGTAAAAACAAAATGCAGCAATAAAATTTCTGAAAAAAGAGAGTGTCATGGCCAGCTCTCTGCTTTAGGAAAATTACTTTGTCACTAGTGTAAGGAATGGATTGAATTGGAGACATATTTGGGTCAGGGTAACTAATTAGAAGTCGTGCAGTAGATAGAACACAAGGCCTGGAGTCAGGAAAACTGGAGTTAAAAATCCAGCTTCAGTATACTACCTGAGAAAATCTTGGCAAATCATTTAACCCTGTAGGTCTCAGTACCTTTTCCATAAAATGAGCTAGAGGAGAAAATGACAAACTACTCCAGGATCTTTACCAGGAAAATCTCAAATGGAATCATGAAGAGTTAGACATAAGTAAAATGATTGAAAAATGATTGTTTTTTCAAACACCCACCACAACCACCACCAAGGAGATTTTTCCAATAAATATTCCAAAAAAAAGTTGATAAGGGCCTGAGGTAGGGTAGTACTTATGTAACATTTATGACTGTACATTTCTTTACACATATCCAGTATCACACAAATTATAGTCTTATACTACTACCAGATGAACAGGTATTCACATTCTGAAGGAACATTCCCATTTTCTTTCATTTTCTTCTCTTCCTCCCCCTTCTCTTTTCCCTCACATTATATAAAATGTCACTGGAAGGATTTGAATCCTAGCTCTACATCTGTTACTGATGCCATGACATAGTGCCTTTTTCTACAGAACATTGCTCAAAATGATGGACATGAAGAAAATTTAGAACATCACAAGAAGAGTGATCTTGCTGGTATTGCCCTCCTTCCTTTTAATATTTCAGCCTTTAAATCATGACATATTGCTACTGGGCTCCAGCATGCTGTCACCATACCAGCCTGAGGTGTACATGAAGGTTTGGGATGGAGCAATTTTCTTCTTTAGTTATTTCCTGGAAATGGTTGTAAGTGGTTCCTGTGGTTCATAATCTCTCTTATTGACAGCTACAACAAGCTGGTTCACATCCAAGATATAGACCTGCTTCAAAGTCACTCACATGTCTTGCCATTATCAGCACTGGATAGTCCATCAGGTGGGTGATAGAGACTATGTTTTTGATGTCATCCTGGTGGTCAGGGATATCAATTGTATTTCTTGGTTTTGAACTTCCAGCATGATATATATTCATGTTGATGCTTCTGTCTTCAACTTTTCTAACATCCTAATCAAATGCTATTTCTTATTGCTTTTGGAGATAAAACAAAAGCAATTCTATCAATTTTTTTTCCCCTTGACTTTCTAAGTAGATCATAGGATCCATCTTGCTAGTTGATTCAACTTCCTTTTATTTTTTTATTTTATTTATAGAAAAATATTAATGATTTAGTTGTTGCCTACATGTTTATCAATATATAGATAATCAATCCTACACATTACTAAATACTCCACATTTGGCAATGTGATAATTTTTTGTTCTTTGGACAAGGATGCTGTTTTTAGAATATCAATAAATATGTTAATAGTTATAGACTGATTAAAATTGAGGCATTCTTAGTTCCTTCTGATTCCTTTCTGATTGCTTATCACTTAGGGAGTGAGGAGGGATAGAATTTGGAACTTAAAATTTCAACCCCCCCAAAGTTGAAATATTATTTTAACATGAAATTGGGGAAAAATAAAATATTATGTATTAAAGTTAAAAAAAAAGTTTATTAAGGTTATTGTTATTTACACTATAATAGCTTCTAAATAAACTACTGCACAGAAATTTCTTAGTAGTCCTTGTTTTAAATGTACTTAAAAAATTAAAATATTGTTACTGTAAGTTTAAAAGCTTGGAAAGTTAAAAGAAAAGCAGTTTTAGGTTGAAATCTTAAAAACTCAGTTGAGAAATGTCTTATTATAGTGACAGCTTAGAAAATGACTTATAAAATATCTTTCCTGATGAAATTAGAAAGTATGTATTTTACTTGAGGTCTCTAAGGATCTGAAGAATCTATTGGAAAAAAACCCCAGAATAAAGTAGGTTATAATGAACTTTTTTTTTATGAGAACTTTGTTAAGTATTATTTTATGAGGAAATCACAATAAAAGTTTATAAAGAAAATTCTAGGAAGAGTTTGAGAGGAGCTGAAAAACTATTATCATTATTGGAGAGAAACTGAAGATAAACAGGAAAAAAGAGAAACTATTTTCCTTATTGAAATAATTTTAACTGTGGTATTTAAAATTTTTTTTTAAAAAACCATCTCATAAAAAGACTGAAGAAAAGTCAATTGTTATAATGAGGGTTTAAAGTGACTCATTCTACATCACTGGTAGACCAAAATATTCAAAATGCTCATTTGATTTTTAAAAGATCACCTTTAAATCTTTAATTAAGAATAAATTGAGAGTTGTCCTCATAACCAGGAAGACCTATTTTGGGCAAGTATTCTGTGACTCTTGAAAGCTATAAATTGCAGAAAAGATGGCAACTTAGAAAGAGTTTCTTCACCTGGGAGTTCTCCATGCCAGTGAAATAAAGGCCAAGTCTATTTCTCTGTCCCTTTGGAGAGAAGTCTACTATTCCTCTATTGGAGGTTTGAGGGGACTGGGGTGGTTACATTGGTCATAGTGAAAATATTGTAAATTATTATATGTCTATCTAATAATTATATAGCTATAATTATTAATAATTATGATTATGTTCATTTATTTTTGATCCTATTTGTTAATACATTATATATCCAATAATGTTAATGTTTATTTAGGAATAGAAAGAATAATTTTTATTGTGAAAAGAAGTTTCTCCATTTCATTAAATGGTATTTAAGTAACTAGGTGCTTAAGATAATTAATTACCCAACGAGAAAGAGAACACCAATTTATTTATGAGAAATAGATTACCTAAATATATTCCTAGACCAATATAGGGAATAAAATTAAATGTATAGTAAGGAATTAAGTTTGGATGACCTACAAAGTGAGATATTTCAGATTCAAATAATAATTACATTGGACATAATAATCACACATGGACAGCTCTGTTGTGTCTTCAACCTGGTACAACAGCAAAGAAAAAAACAGTTAATATATCAAAACAGTGACTTGCATTTGAAAGCATAGGCAAAATTCTTAAGTTTATGACCCTTTCTGGAATTATATTCAAAAATAATATGAATTCTTGTCTCTTAGTGTTACTTTTTCCATAGATACCATTGTTGTTATTGTGTATACTATATTATCCTTGGGTTTTACTTTCCTTTCTTAGTACTAGTTGATACAAGTTTTCAGATGAATCTCTGAATTCTTTATATTTGTCATTCCTTACATTGTAAAGCTATTCTATTATATTCACATATTATAGTTTGTTCAGTTACCTGTGCACATATCGTCCCTCTGCCCCAATCTCAGTAAAAAGTAAGGATTATTTTCATTTTTGATTTCGAAGCCCAGCATCTAGTACAGTGCTTGGCATACAGTAGGTGTTTAACAAGTGCTGTGAAATTCAGTGAACATTAAACCATTAACAAAAGTAATTTGAAAAACAAATATTTAAAGTAAGGAATAAAATCTTGTGTAAAATCCTTAGCATTTAGCAAAATTGAGTCAAGCCAATCAACAGACAGTAAAAATAAGAAATATTTTTATTGCATGTCCTGTCAGAGCCTGTCTGAAGCTCTCCTTCTTGATTTTTGTTTTCCTTTTTTTTCTACATAGTGTGTATATATATATATATACATATATATAAATATATGTATATATATATATATATATACACACACACAAACACACACACACACAAACACACACACACACACATTGTTTTTGGCTCTGAGAGTCTTGCTTTATTACTAGATGATGTTGTGAGACTTCATCAATATTGTGGTATTTTTAAAAATCCAAATCAATCAATCCATTTTCCACCATCAATCATCTCCTATGTTTTCATTTAACTAAAATATTCACACAATTCCTTATCATTCAAGTACTAAATATATTTCACATCATAACCTGCAGGAGTTTCTAATGCACATTTGGAAGGAAAATCAATGCTCAAGCCATGCCTCTGTTCTTATCATTGGTAGCATTCTTTTTTGTCTTTCTCTTCCCCTCAATATCCTAGACTCTAACATCAGGGTCTGTTGAATTGGTAGCTAGTCTTAGAGGCAGGAACACCTGGGACTGCCTCAGGAACATACTGGCTATGTGATCACAAACAAATCTAATTTGCTTATAATATCATTCTTTATGTCTAAATCATGAACCCATTTAGACCTTATCTTGGTATATACAGTGTTAAGTGAGGGTGAATGCCTAGTTTCTGCCATACTAATTTTCGATTTTCCCAACAGTTTTTGCCAAATAGTGAATTCATATCCCAACAGCCAGAGTCTATTTAGCTGTCCCTAGGCACTAAATTTATACAACAAAGATCTCTGGACAAATAATATGACTGACTAGTTGCAAATAATTTGATGAGCTGAAGTGACTTCTGAAACCAAGATCAGGGAACTTTGTATTGTTCTAAAAACCAAAAAAACGCATCACAATTTCAGGGACAGAATTGATGCAACTCTGTCATGATGCTTAAAATAAATTTAAATTATTTAAAATAAATTATCATGTAAAATAAATTTACATGGTAAAAATCAAGATGATATAAAATTTTATGGTTTGTATTTCAGGGACATGTACTACTTAACTGCTTATTTTTTAACTATGCAAAAATATTAAAAGATTCTTAGGGCATTTCACCAACTAGAATGATAAAGCATACAGGAATACTTAATTTAAAACATCTAACCATTTTGCAAATTACAAAGCAACAAAATAGATAATATATTTGTAAAACTAAGCATTTTCCTTATAAGAAGAGAAACTGGATTATAATTACTTGTTTTACAAAATCATGTATTAGATTGTATAGTGGATAGAGCTCTATGTCAATAGACAGAAAGACCTGAGTTCAAATTTGACCTCAGATATTTTCTAGCTGAATGATCCTGAGCAAGTCACTTAACTCTGTTTGCCTCATTTTCCTCATCTGTAAAATGGAGATAATGAGACCATTTACCTTTTAGGATTGAGGCAGGGATGAAATGACATCATATGTCTAAAATGCTTAGCACAATGTCTGGCACATAGAAACTTGATAGCTAGTTATTTCATTTCCTCTCTTCCTTCCTTCCTTCCTTCCTTCCTTCCTTCCTTCCTTCCTTCCTTCCTTCCTTCCTTCCTTCCTTCCTTCCTTCCTTCCTTCCTTCCTTCCTTCCTTCCTTCCTTCCTTCCTTCCTTCCTTCTCCAAAAGACTTAGTACAAGGTTTTCCCCATAAAGCCAAATTCCTTAGTAGAAGGGATTTTTAATCTTTTTCTGTATCATAGTCCTCTTTAGTAATATGCTGAAACCTGAACTCAGAATAGTGTTTTTAAACACATAAAATAGACAGGATTACAAGTAAAACCAATTATATCTAGATCAAGTTATCAAAATATTTTTTAAAAGTTCCCAGGCCCCAGCTCAAGAACTTTTGCCCTAGTACATTTTAAAAGTTTAATTAAAGAAAACAGTTCCATGCCACTTCATGATAATGTAATATAATATAATATATAAATCAAGCCTTACTAGGATTGTTTTATGGCTAGATGCAAGAAAGGAAGAAAAAAAAAAAAACCTCAACAGTCACTCATCATTGTCTTCTGATTTTGTGGCTTGCCAGCTTATTGTTGAAGAAAAAAATGATCTTTTATGAAAACCCCTTCTGCTTCCCATTTCAAAAGTCAGAACAGCCTATTTCCCCCAATGCAGGAGGTGAATCACTCTCTTCTCCCTAGTTCTTCATCTTTCATCTTTTCAACGGTTCCTCCCACTCTTTTCCCAGTAGTACTGAATCTTTATCCAATATCAGATTTGGAAAAGTCAACCCCATGCAGAGGAGGTAAGATATCAGTTGTCCAGCTGACAAACTGAAACAATTTGGGACAACTGGCAAAAAAAAAAAAAAAAAAAAAAAAAAAAAAGACTAAACCCAAAACAAAGTATGAATCCAACTAGTGTTTTCAGAATCCACATTTGGTCCCCAAGAGAAAATATTGCCTTTCCAGGTTCCTGAATTAAGGGGGAAAAGAAAAATTGAATCAATTTAGTTCACTCCTCTCCCCCCAAAATAATATTTTCTTCTGAATAGTAATGATTATAATAATATTAATAAATAGTATTTCTATAGTGCCTTCTATGTGCCAAATACTATAAAGAGTTTTAAATCATTTGATTCTCATGATAACCCTAGGAGGCAATGCCATTATTATCTCCATTTTATAGTTGATGAAAAATGTCTTGTGCTCAGGGTCAGAAAGATGCTCTTAGGTAAAAATTGAACTCAGGTCTTTCTGACTCTAGGTTCATTGCTCTCTTCACTGAATGAGACAAACCAAAAAATCTGAAAGAAGGAACATGAAGATACACTGAAAATGATACCAGGAATTTGTCTTTAATGGCAGAACCTTCATTTGGAACA
Source organism: Sminthopsis crassicaudata (assembly GCF_048593235.1). Classification (NCBI taxonomy): domain Eukaryota; kingdom Metazoa; phylum Chordata; class Mammalia; order Dasyuromorphia; family Dasyuridae; genus Sminthopsis; species Sminthopsis crassicaudata. The sequence goes on along the minus strand of NC_133620.1, from coordinate 94,683,034 downwards.
TATCAAGGAGCATCATGGGGCTTTCACTATAGTGTGGCAGCCTTTCTGTCTTTGCTTGCTGTGTGACCTTGGGAGAGGAATAATCTTTCTGAAGTTTATTTTCTTAATGTGAAAGAAATGGAGATAATTACTACAAGATTCACCTCATGGAATAATTGTGGAATGGGTGCTTTGTAAGATATAAGGTGCTCTATTTTCTTCTATTTATTTCAATCTTTGAGATATTTGTGATTTTTAATAAGTACAGATACTTTCTCCATAAACATAAGCTATGATTCATTTATGACTTGGTTGATGGTCTTCAAGAACTGCTGTCCCCCCAAAAAATTCATCACCAAAAATTCATAGGAATAGAGCTCTGGACTTTGGCAGTCAGAAGATCTAAGTTCAACTGTAGTCTGAGACACTTAATAGTTGCAAATCACAAAACCTCTGTAGCTTCAATTTCCTCAACTATAAGATGGGGATGATGATAACATTTGCCTTGATAGTTATTGAGAGGATTAAATGAGGTAATATTTATAAGGCATTTAGCATGGTGCATGGGACATAGTAGACACTTAATACTGGCTCCTTCTTCCTATTGCCAGCTTGATAATGCATCACTCCTTCTCTCTCTCTTTCTCTCTTTCTCCTTCCTTTCTGCTGTCTTGTATCCATATACATATATAGCTATTAAGAGATAATGGAATCTAATGAATAGACAGCTAGCCCAAGCTAGGAAGAGCTGGTTTTACATCTCATCTCTGACACATACTGACTGTAGACTTCTGAATATGTCATTTAACTTCTCATTGAATTAGGTAACTCTCTGACATGATAAGGTAAAGTCAAGAAAGTTCTGGCTTATATTTATTGAGAGAGTTTTCTCACTGGAAGTTTATATCAGAGATTTCATAGGATTAGTTCCTATTTTTGACTTTTAAAATTTTTAAATCTGAAATCATATTTTCTCATATAATTTTTCCATGTGTCTAGTTGGACACAGGAGAAATGAAGGCTTCTGGGCATATAATTTAGAGAATATTATTAAAATATTTCCTAAAATTTATATACGACAACTTTCACAACAATATTGGTTCATAAGATACAATTATTTTTATGGTAGTCTTTTAATTTACACTCATAATGAGCCCTATAAGGCAAGATAGTCCTCTGAAATTGTTTTTTGTTTTCTTTGAACACACAAGAAAATCTATTCTAGCCATGCCCCCCCCCTTTTTTTGCTTCTCTAGTTAAAAAAAACAACCCTCTGAGTCATATTTCCATTTAGTCTCAACTTCCTTCTATATTCTGGTCTGATTTGTTACAAAAATATTAATATGTATGTGATTGAATTTCTCCTGTTGTACAGTGATTTGTTCACTGAACAAAGTCTCATATTAAATTAAGAATTAATTCTGGCACCATCATCTCAAATTTGGTGAATTCAACTTAACCTCCTAATTTAAAAAAATTGATCAAGTTTGAAATGAATCTTTTAGGAATAAGGAAATATAGTTAATAGAATAATAGAGTGTAGTGTGGTATTTGAATCCCATATATTGAGTGAGATTTCTCTTTCACTCAATCTAGAGTCAGGGCATTAAGAGATTCCTTCCCATGTCTATCTTTTCTTCTGGTTTTAGGATAAAAGGTTCTCAAATAAAATCTTCTCTTGTGCTGCTTCAGCATAGTATGGAGATAACCCTGGTTCCTCAAGGATAATTCTTACCACACTGGAAAGGCTTCAGATTTGGTCCCATTAAAACACTGAATGCCTATTAATTGCTGAAGGGTTCAGAGAAATTCACCATTAATTAACCAACCAATAAGCTTTGATTAAAGTCCTACTACATGCCCATCACTACAATAAGGATTGGAGTACAAACACAAGAAGATATCCCTCTAAAGGAATCTATTTTCTATCAAGGCAGACAGTACATATGTAGAAATTATTGGACAGTTTCACAGATCTGTATCATAAATATTTTCTTCAAGAAAAGAGTTAAAAGTCCCTTGACTTGGTGAATAGTGATCATCATGAAATATTAAATTCAATAGAACTAAACAGGTAATGTCTGGGAATCAGAATGAGAATAACTTCAGAATGAAAGTGATTTTGATTATAAGTGGATTAAGTCTACAAAGTAAGATTGCTATAAGTTAAAATAAAGAGCAAAATCAATAACAAATTAGAAGGGTTAGCTCTGAGAAGATACTTCGTGTAATTATAAAAACTCCAACTTGACTTATGCAAAATTTCTGTGCTGTAAAAGAGGAAATGGATAAAAGGAAAATAGTTGTTCTATCAGGATTTTCCTATAGTAGTTTAACTCATATCAATCAATTACTATTGCAAGGATGCCATAAGAGTCCAGAAATTGCTTTGGTAAGCAAATATTTGGTCTCTTATTAAAAGGAGAGATGTGGCAATCAGAATAATACTCTTTACAAAATAAAATCATTTTTAAAATATGAAGCCAGCAAACTAGTAAAATCAAAGAGTCAGGAATAGGCAATGTTAGAAAGGTTGTGAAAAGAAAGGAAAATGTATTTTTGGTGAAGCTTTAGATTAATGCAATCATTCTGGAGGACAAGTTGGAATTATAAAAATAAAATGATTAAAATACCCATATCATTTGATGCAGAGATTCTGTTGTTAGGCATATATCTAAGGAAGTTGGTGACAAAAAGAAAGGCACCAAATATATTGCACCAAGTATGCATATACATAGACATACATATTCCCCCTCTCAATATTTATACTGGCATGTTTAGTAGTAGCAAAGAATTGGAAACAAAGTAGATGTTTAATTGATTAGAAAATGGCCAATTTGTATTACATGAAAATAATGAAATATTTTGTAGAATAGAATATACTTCAATAGAATGTAGTATAACAAGTAAAAGACATGATGAATACAGAGGAGTCTAGAAAATATATATGAACTGATGCAAAGTGAAGTATGGAGAGTCAAAAAACTAATACACACAATAATTCAACAATGGAAATGAAAAGAACAATCACAAAAATTTAAAATTGAATGTTGCAAAATGCTAAAAAGAAGAAAAAAGCAAGGTTGGCCTCAAAAAAGTATGAGAAGAAATTTCCCCTGTTCCTTTTTAAATATGATGAGAACATTAAATATAATATCCGATTTTTTGATATATTGTTTGGTTTTTCACAATTTATTTTTCTCTTCCTTTTTAAAACAATTCTGTATAAGAGAGTGTTGGAGTTGGCTACATGATGCAGTGGAAAACATCATTCCTGAAGTCAGGAACACTTGAGTTCAAATTTGACCTCAGATATTTATGAGCTATATAACCCTAGACAAGTCATTTAACCCGAATTGCCTCAAAAAAGTTAGTTCTCTGGGAAGAGGAAGGTAGAGGATTATACAGGAAAATGTAGACAATGTAGAAATAAAAGATAGCAGTAAAACTTATTAAAATTATGAAGGAGAATGTTGAAAAATTATTAGCAGTATTACCTCATAAAACACAAGAGTAATGCAAGGAAAATTCATCTGCAGAAAGCTGACATGAGAACCCACAAAGTTAAATGATCCCAAGAGCATTCATGGATAAAAATGGAAGGACAATAAATATTTGAAAAATGAAATAGATATATAAAGAGTTCTATAATGATATGCTTTCATTATTAAATAATGAAAGTATATTTGGGTTTTAAACTTTAGGACCTAAAGTTCCATAAGAGGATTGGTAAATGGTATTCAAGAAGTAATTGGCAAGATCAGGTAGGTCAGATCAGATACACATGAAAGAATTTGTATTGAAGACAACATAATTTTGAAGGCATTGAAGGTCTGGCTTTTCAAATATCTAAAAGAAGGAAAGATATTTCAAATACCAATAAAAACATGATAATTTCATTAGCAAAGTAAGAATCATAAGGATTTTAGTAATTATGTACTATATACATTTTCTTTCATCATGTGTTTTATCATAATAATCTACACATTTATTCTTGCTAAAAATATGAGAAGGAAATAGGCAAGCTTTCCTGACTGACATTCTATAACAAACATTATCTTCTCAGGCATACAATGGACTGAAGGTATAGAAAATACACCTTCTGTTAGTCAACAAGCATTAATTAATCTTGTAATATTTGACAGATACTAGGCTACAAAGAAATATAAAACCCAACCCTCCTCCACAACAAAAATGACAACAGCAAAAACAAACAAACAAACAAAACCAAGGTAGTCCCTGCTTTTGTGGAGTACATCAAGGGAGACAATATATAAACAAATCTGTACAAACACAGGGTCATTTGGTGATAACCAGCAGAAGGAAGACATTGCCACTAAAGGAGGTCATGAAAAAAAAAATTATTTCATTTGTGTTTACTGTTGTTTAAATGTAAGGAACCTCAAATTTTGCTAGAGAAAAATGCAACCTTAAAGATTCTCCCAAAAGGATCTCACTTATATATGACCATCATAAAAGATTCCTTTGATATATACATCTGACTTCAATGATACCTTGATTATTAATATCAAGTAAGAATTAAGGGAAGTTTCAATAAAAATATTCATCACTATAATGGAGAATATCCTGCAAATGGAAGAGTGATTTCTTTTAAGACTTTATTTTGTTCCATTTAAGTCAAACACTTTCCCAGAATCAACATATCTTGTAAATCAAAAAATAATAAACATAGAAGGATTTTGTATTCTTTATACTATCAATTGATTAAATGATTGAAGAAGGGATCTTTAGACAATAATTTGTGAAGTCTTTCATTGTCTTCTGTCCTTCCATTAATATACCAAGTATTGATATTTTTGTGAGGGTAAATGAAGCTATCTTTTGTCTCAGTTCTTACTTAGATCTTAGTCATTGAATGGGTGTTACATGACACCTAAATCTTTATTTGTCATACATTTATATCTACATCATTTTTTTTCAATATAAATATCCATATATCTATACCTGGATCTATAGCTAGCTCTATATCTGGAGTATACACATTTATATACTTGATAAAATTATATGTATATATGTATATATACATATGCACAAACCTGTAATAGATATGTATGTATACATATATGCAAGATTATTCTAAACTATTCTACATATGTAGAATATTTTCAAAGAGTTGATAAATTAGCATATGGGTTTAGAAATTATTATTGTTGTTTTCTTTAGTATGCTATACAAACTTTCTAGCTTAATAGGAAACTAATGCCTAGAGAGGAAGGATAAATTTCCAAAAGTTCTTTCCTTTAAAACATAGTTTTCCTTAGCTTATAACTACAACAATGATAGCACAATTTAGCGGAGAACCAGTGTTATGTAATGAGAATAATGCTAGGTAGTCAGGACTTCTGAGTTCTATTCCTAATCCTGCAACTGACAAGCCATGTGACCATAGTCAAGTGATATCCTAATTTCATCACCTGTAAAATTAAGAAGGTTGAACTTTGGTCTCTGAGGCTTTTCTACCTTGTAAAATTCCATAACTTATTGATCGCATAATAACAACAGTCATGATGACCTTAAAATTAATTTCACATTATTAAAATTATTTTATTTTTATTGATTTTTTGTTTTCTCATAATATTTATTTTTTTAAACATTCCTTTTATCTCTCCTATCCAGCAAGCCATTTCTTAAGACAAAGATGAAAAAAAAAGAGAGAAATTCAGTTTGGTATAATTTATGAACATGTTGGCCCACCTAACATCACATGCAATGAAAGAAGGGAAGGAGATGCATTCTTAACTCTTCTTTAGGATAAACTTTGTCCATATGATAATGAAATATTTATTTTAATTTATTTTGTTGCTCTTTCCTTTGTTTTTCCTTTTCATTGTTATAGTTATTATATAAATTGTTTTCCTGGTTCTGCTTATTTTACTCTGCATCTTTTTTACTTTTTTTTTACTTCTGCATCAGAAGCTTCAAAATTCTTCATATTAATTGTCTTTCTTGGTGCTGTGATTTTCTATTAAATTTGTCATCTCCCATTGATGGCATTGATTTTGTTTCCATTTCCATGTCACAAAAGTGCTTCCATGAATATTTTGGTGTATGTGAGACTTTTTTGCTTCTGATCTCCTTGGAGTGTATAACTAGAAATGTTCTTTCTAGGTCAAAAGGACATGGATTTTTAGTTAGTTTTTCCTTTTAAACCTTTTTCAAAATTGTTTTACCAAATGGTCAGACCATTTCACAGCTCTATCAATAGTCTATTAGTGTGCCTGACTGATTTCACACTGTTTTCAAAGACCACTGCTTTCATTGCACATTTATTATAATGATGGTCCTCACAATCCTTTCCTTCATTAAAGCTTCATTTTTAACATCCAAATAAAAAGGAAGGCAAACAGATCCAAGAGAGTCCACATAGTAATGTATTGTGTAGGGTAAATATAATGTTATCAGTGCAAATAGAGTGAACTGATTTTACACAGGAAGTGGGTCCAGTTTACATGGCAGAGCAGAAATTTCATAGCTTTGACTTCAGCTTCTAAGATATGTTAGTGCAATGGGCACATTGTTAAATGGGTAACATTTAGAGTGGAGCTGACTTAATGAGATGGGAAACTTTAAAAAGCTATTATCCAAACACCATAACTTAGCTAGCAATACTACTGTTTGGCAATGGGTATCTCTGGCACCATAAAAAATAACAGTGTATGATTTACTGTTTTACTTTTTCTTCATGAGCAAGAAAGAGAATCAGCAGCAAAAAGAAGACATGTTTCTACATCTGAAGTGCTGTTTGAAAGAATCCCTGAATTTAGACTTGACTAAGAGGTCATAGGATAGTAGACTGAGAAGTAGAAGAGATCATAGAAGTCATTAAGCCCAACCCCCACATTTTATAAATGAGGAAACTGAAACCCAGAGAAGCTAATTTAACTTGCCCAGAGTTGTACAACTAGTAAGGGTCTGACAGAGATTTGAATTCAGGGCTACTGAGAGCCAGGTTGAATGCTATATACACTATGGCAGTATCATTCTTGAAATATATGTATCATAGAAGATACTATTTTAAGACTCTGGTACCCTGAGCTCTCATCAAGGAGCAGTAATCTTATCTTGTCATGTTTTCATCCTATCTGACTCCTCCTGGTCATTTGCACATCACCATTACAAGTTCCACTTCAAACCTATCATATTGACAGAGATAATAAAAAGGATGATGATAAATATTGGGAAGGCTGTAAAAAAATAGGCATATTGATACATTGTTGTTGAACCTGAGAATGGATACAACCATTCTGAAAAGTAATTAGGAATTTGATACAAAAAATATGCCCTTTGATCCAGTTACTTTATTACATAGCCTATACTCTCCAAAATATCAAAGACAATGAAAGAAGTCTTATATGTACAAAAATATTTATAGTAGTTCCTTTTATGATGTCCAAAACTAAAACCTAAAATTGAAGAATGACTGAATAAGTTGTAGTATATGAATATAATGGAATACTATTGTGCTGTAAGAAACCAGGAAACAGATTTGAAGAAACTTATATGAACAGATGCAAAGGGAAGTGAGCAGTACCAGAAGAACAATTTATTCTATAACATCAATATTATGAATACAATGAGTTTCAATGCACATACAAATCACCTAAGATGAACCCAGCATGTAGGAGATGCCAGACACCTGCTTCTAAGAGAAGCCATCCTGCATTTGCCTGTAAGGTAGATAAGAGCAGCTTCTTTTCATTGGCTATGTAGTTAGAGATAGCTGCACACTTAAATTAACCTGAGGATTGAGACAGAGTTGTTCTCTCTTTTTGCTGATGTCCAAGAATAAGGGTTTCTTTCATCCACAGCATAGGCAATATACATTAAGCTGGGTGGGAGAAAGGATACCTTTCTTTTTTTACCTTTGGGGTCCATGGCTCTGAGAATTGGACTTGAGGTTTTGTTCTTGTTTCATGCCGTCTTCGGTTCTAGGAGCAGGGAGTAAAGGTTCTGGACTTGAGAGTTTGAGCCACACTAACATTGGAACCAGGAATATATTTTTGCTTAATAGAAAAATTCCAAGAAGACAAAAAAATTGGAATGTAAGGAGAAGGAGTGCTTTGGACTTGGAACATGATGAGATTAATGCTACATACAAACTAATACATACAAACTACTTACAAGCTAAGCTGTGAGAGGTGACAGATTTAGAGTATATAATGAAACATAATTTTTATATTGCTAATGAGCCAAATTGTTTTGCTTGATATTTGTTACATGGAATTGTTTTTACTTTTGCTTCTTTCACATTGGTGTAGGAGGTGGGAGTGAGAAAAATATAGTTCTATTAAATTTTTTTTAAATTAAAAAAATAGAGAGGTGGGGGAATGATGTAGTTATGGAATGGTGCATGGATAATCTTGTAAGGTCACTTTAACTACAGTTTAACTTAATTCTTTTCATTGGTTGTAAGATATCTCTCATGAAGAGAGAGTAATTTGTGTTTGTAGTGCAAAACCAAGTTTTTAAAAAAGGATTTTTATTTTGTGGAGAAGATGGATAAATGGAGATCTTCTTACAATCGTTCCCTGTGTATGTTTCATCTTGCTGGTATGTGACATGCTCTGGCTTTCTTTTTCCTTTGCCTTTGGTATTTAGACTTATTTCAGGAAGAGTTCCTATGGAGATTTGATAGTCGTTCACTGGAGATGTTGTAGAGGAGTTTGTATTCTGGGTAGGGTGTTGAACTAAATGGCCTCTAGTCCCTCCCAACACGAAAATACTGTGGATTCATTTTCTACCTTATATATTTCATTTAGCCTAGCCAAGCACTTCAAAGGTCTGCTTAGCAATATTGCTCTGTAACCCAGGAAACCAAAGGTTTTAAATGCTGTCTCTAGCAGAGAGTGCATCCTCCTCAGGTCAGGAGTTTGGGCAATAAATGTGAAGTGTGTGTATGTGTGTACAACTGGCTGTACCCAGTCTATTTTATATCATGCCAAGGAGAGCTCTTCCTATGAAATAGGTTATTCTGCCTCTCTGATCACCAAGGAATCTTGTTTACTAAAGGTATATTAATCATAGTGATATTGCCAATGGGTTATCATTAGATGAAGCCATAGTAGGGGCAAGTGGATAATTTAATGAGGGAACACAGAAGGAAAATGAGTACTTTTATAAGGTGTGCACTATCAATAAGCATTTAATAAGTACTACTGTGCAAAGCGATGGAAACGTGAGAAAATAAACCTTGTTAATTCACAGAATCAGAAAATGATAGAATCTCAGAATTGAGACCTCAGATGCCATTTAATTCGATGTATATCCAAATAGGAGTTTTACCTCTATGATTGCATCCTGGACATTCAGTGGTATAGTGGAAAGAGTGTAGGAGGTGAGGTAAAAGGACATTGGTGTAAATCTTGATCTGATGACATTGGAAAATCATTTAACATTTCTGAGCCCATTTCTCCACTCCTTCGATGAGAGATTTAGGTGAGATGAACTTTAAAGTTCCTATAGCTCCCTATTTCTGTTGCTATAATTTCTGAACAAATGATTACTGAATAAATCAATGAGCATTTATTTAGTATCTGTTATGTACTAAACCATGTTACCATATGAAAAAGATACAAAGAAAAAGCAAAAATCATCCCTGCTTTTGAGGAGTTTATATTTTAATAAGGAAGACAGCATATAGCTAGCATTTACATCACTTCAAGGTTTGCCAAATTACTTCACAAAGATCATATTTTATTCTAACATCTCAAGAGGTTGGTGTTAATATTTTTCTCATTTTAAAAATGAGAAAATTGAGACTTATAGGAGCTAAGTGAGTTGTCTAGAGCCATTCAGGTAATAAGTATCTGAACTTGTATTTGAATTCTGGTTTTCCTAATTCTGGGTCCAGCTATCTACTCATTGTTTCACATTACTGACTCAGTTTCATTTTAACAAATTTAAAATACGATGATAAATAGGTATATACAAGATGAGTTGTTATTTTCCCTTTGTTCTAGAAGAGGAGCACATCAGGAAGGTGTCACTGACATGAAAGTGAATTGTATTTGAGTAGGGGAGGATTGTGCAAGGTTACTTGCCTTATTTTCCCCTCCAGAGACATTTGGGTCCAGTGGCCAAATATAAATTAGAATGACTGGACATGGCCCTGGATGCAATGGGAAACTTTGGCCTTTTTAAACTCTCTAACAAGTCTCTGACTTAGGCAATGCCCATGCAGTGATTATGGCTTGGGTAAGAAATGAGGCAAAGATTTCTAGTACCCTAAATCAGTATTGATCAAAGATACGCAAATTAAGACAACTCTGAGATACCACTACATACCTCTCAGATTGGCTAAAATGACAGGAAAAGATGACAAATGTAGGAAGGGATGTGGAAAACTGGAACACTAATACATTATTGGTGGAATTGTGAACAGATCCAACTATTCTGGAGAGTAATTTGGAACTATGCTCAAAAAGTTGTCAAACTGTGCATACCCTTTGTCCCAGAAATGTTTCTAATGGACTTATATCCCAAGGAGATCTTAAAGGAGGGAAAGGGACCCACATGTGCAAAAATGTGACAACCCTTTTTGTAGTGGTAAGAAACTGGAAACTGAGTGGATGCCCATCAGTTGGAGAATGGCTGAATAAATTATGGTATATGAATGATATGGAATATTATTGTTCTATAAGAAATGATCAGGATGATTTCAGAGAGGCCTGAAAACTTACATGAACTGATACTAAGTGAAATGAGCAGAACCAGGAGATCATTATGTATGGCAACAATAAGATTATATGATGATCAATTCTAATGGATGTGACTCATCAATGAAATGATTGAGGACAGTTCCAATGATCTTGTGATGAAGAGAACCAGAGAAAGGAATGTGGGAACTGAGTGTGGATCAAAACATAGCATTTTCACTTTTTTTTCCTGCATTTTGTTTTCTTTCTCATTTTTTCTTCCTTTTTGATCTGATTTTTCTTGTGCAGAAAGATTATTATATAAATATGTATACATATGTTGGATTTAATATATATTTGAATATGTTTAACATATATTGTATTACTTGTCATCTAGGGAAGGGGATGAGAGGAAGGAAGAGAAAATTGTGAACACAAGATTTTGTAAGTGTCAGTGTTGAAAAATTATCCATGCATATGTTTTGAAAATAAGAAGCTTTAAAATAAAATTAAAAAAAACTCTAATAAAAAAGGTCTAAAGAAACGAGGCAGAAAATGGCCTCTTTTACCTAGTCAAACAAATATCAATCTGGTACTCTGAAGTTTATGATTTTTTTTTAATGTTTTGATAACTTTTTTCAATATAATTGGTTTCTTTCAACCTTTTGATAGCTTTTTCAATATAATTATTTCCTTTATAATCCTATATATTTTATTTTAAACATTTATAAACATTATTCTAATGAGGGGTTCATTAGCTTCACCCAAAGGGGTTCATGGCACAAAAAGGTAAAGAACTCTTGTTTTAAGGTGTTGAGGTCTTTTTTTCTAGTAGTTGGCTGAAGCCCTTTTTCAGTATTTCCCCCATTTTAGCCACCAGTGATTAGCAACCCACTCAAAATAGCAACAACAATGACCACTGATGATAACAACAATGACAGCTTATATTTACATAGTGCTTATAATATGCCAGGCACATGGTTGCTTTACATTTATTATCCCATTTGATCCTCATAGCAACTCTGGGAGGTTATTAGGAAATAATATTATTAGATAATAATATTAGGTAAATAGAGATTAAGTGAATTGTTCAGGGTCACATAGTCAATAAGCTTTAAGATTTAAACTCAGGTTTTATTAACTCCAGGCGAAGCACTCTATCCCTTGTATCACATCTTAGCTTAAGCAATTAACATTAATTCATTTCCATAAAGAGATTATTCATTGCAAAGATATAACAATAGAAGTAAAATTTTCCCTCATCCCTTCTAATACCTGGAGCATATGGTTTCCTATACTAATTTTTTCTCTTTTTTTGGAGCATAGTAAAGTATACTTCCAAATGTGGCACAGGTACTGGAATAATTGGCATCTCATCCTGTGCTGGTCTGAGTCAAACAAATTGCTTGGTACTTTGCTCCTTACCATTGGGATTCTGGTAAATATTAGCATCAACTCCAGATTTCAGACCTCTAGTGGCCAACCATTCTGACTTTTCAAAACACAGAAGATTGTAGTGATCTCTGATACACCTTCAACTAAAATCAGGAAAGAATGTAAGAGTTGTTGAATTAAGAGCAGGGTCATGTGTTCTTGGGCTATGTGGCAACTTTGGTGGGAAAATAAAGGCCTGAGATCTCTTCTCTTTGCCTTCAATCAGTAATGGTGACAAAGTCTTGCTTTGACCAATAAATTCTTTGTGAGTGTTCCCCATTTTCAGGTACACAATCAATGAAGAGACCATCTCTTCATAATGTAACTAAGCAGACTGGACCCAGTTATGGAAAGTCTCCAGGTGCTTCAAACTGGGAGGGAGGGAATCACCTCCCTGATACATTATCATATCTTTCCAGAAGCAGGCTCCTCAATCTCTTCCATTTAGGGTTCTTACTGGTTGAATATGTTGCACATTCTCATTATCCCCTTATTGCATAGGCTAAATAAATGCCAAATGCTTCCACATTTTCTTCTTGGTTTTATTATTTATATTGAAATGAATCATTCTAAAAACTCCCTTCTAACAATTCTCTTCCTTCTTCTTAAGATGTGAAATTCTAAACCACTCAGTCTGTATTGTCTTGAATTGTACATGAAGGTTTTGTATCCCTCACCTAATTTTCACATCAGTCAAAGAATCCATCATACTATGCATAATTCTATCTTGGCTTATTCTTTTTTTTTTCTCTTTTTATCTCTCTTTTTTATTGTAGCTTTTTATTTACAAGCTATATGCATGGGTAATTTTTCAGCAATGACAATTGCAAAACCTTTTGTTCCAACTTTTGCCCTCTTTCCCCCCACCCTTTCCCCCTGATGGCAAGTTGACCAATACATATTAAATATGTTAAAGTATAAGTTAAATACAATATATGTATATTTGTTCTTGGCTTATTCTTAATACCATCCCTTAAGTGTAAGATGTTTGAGTCACTAAAAATATATATGAGCTCACATACATACTAGGAAGCCTGAAAGGATTATTTTTCTCATCTGGTATTCACCTTATTTTCATTTTGATAGAAGGTCATAATAATGCCTTCTGTGATTCTTTTTGTACTTTATTTCTTAGAATAAAGTATTGAATAAGCCAAGATTGGACTATTTTTTTAATAGTACTTTATTTTTTCAAATATACAAAGGTAGCTTTTGATATTCATCTTTGTAAAACTTTATGTTCAAAATTTGTCTTCCTCTTTTCTTCTCTTCCCCCCTCCAAGACAGCAAGCAATCTGATATAGGTTAAATATGTACAGTTCTTTTAAACATTTAAACATGAGAAAGAAAAAAAAGCAAGCAACAAAAAAGGTGAAAACATTATGTTTTGATCCCCATTCAGTTTCTATAGTTCTCTCTCTGAATATAAATGGCTCTTTCCATCACAAATCAATTGAAATTGATTAGATTTATCTTCAACCACTAGACTTTTCCTAATTTTTTCCCCTAAGGCAATTGGGTTAAGTGACTTGGCCAGGGTTATATAGCTAGGAGTTGTTAAGTGTCTAGGCCAAATTTGAACTCAGGTCCTCCTGACTTCAGGGCTGATGCTCCAATCACTATGCTACTTAGTTGCCCCTGACTTTTCCTAATTCTTGAAACCATAGAAACAATAATGTTACTTATTTTGATACTTTAAAATATTAGTGATTTTATCAGTATGGCTCCTGTTTCCACCAATACAGAATTCAATTCCTTTCTACTTTAGCCAGTGGCCTTCATAACCATGACTAAAAACCTCATGGTGATAGGCTTTACCTCTGGTGATGAGTTTCTTTTATTAAAGTCTTTTGTTAAAGACTTAGACTTGTCTTAATAAATATACAATATGTGTCCAAGTCTATACAAGCTTTTATAGTTGCTTAGCTCCTTCCTGAACTGTGTTAGCCTTAAAAACCTAGGCTCATCCCCATGCTATACTGAGACATCAGGGGATATGTCTTACTAGAGAATAAGATTCACAATCAATATTTATGTGGTATTCTTGCTCATACTATCTCATTTGATCTTTATAACAATGCTGTGGATTTGGTAGTTGTAAGTATTATTGGAAAACAATATGACATAATAGATAGAGTCAAGACATGACTTGGAGTCAAGAAGACCTTAAGCAGTCAATAAACATTTATTAAGTATCAACTGTGTGCCAGGCACTGAATTAAGCTCTAGAGATACAAAGAAAGGCAAAAGACAGCCTTTCTTTTTCAAAGAGCTTGCACAGTCTAAAGGGGGAGATAACATGGAAACAGCTATGTACAATCACCCTACAGACAGATAAGTTAGAAACAATTAAGTCACTTAACCTTCTGAGCTGTTGACTTCTGGCAAATTCCTCAATCTTTTTGAATGCCACTTTCCACATCTGTAGAATGGAGATAATACTTGAAATTTTATCTCACAGGCTTGTTGTGAGACCAAAATGACATAATATGTGTAAAGCTCTGAAAACTTTGAAGCATTAGAAATGGCAGTTATTATAACACACATTTTTCAGGAAAAGAACAAAAGGCTTAGGAAGATTAAGAAAAATGTTTAAAATTACTAAGTGGAATAGTTCAGGTTTTGTAACTCTAAGAGCAAATATTCTTTCTACAGAGGGCAGCTAAGTGGCTCAGGGGATGATCCTTGAGTAGGGAAGACCTGAATTCAAATCCAACTTCAGACTCTGATTCGTGTCACTAGTCACTTTGTGATTTTGGTCAAGTTGCTTAACTTCTGATTGCTTTGGGGGCAGTTACGGGGCTCAGTGGATAGAGCACTAGGTCTGGAGTCAGGAAGATGTGAATACAAATCTTGGCTCAGAAATTTACTACAATTTGGGCAAGTCATTTAACCTCTGTTGGCCTTAATCCACTGAAAAAAGGAATGGTAACACACTCCAGAATGTTTGCCAAGAAAATCTCATTGACAGATTGATGTGCTGTGGTCCACTGGGTCACAAAGAGGTGTACACAGTTAAGCAATAAGAATGTGGTCTTTTTATCATTATTTGGAGGCAGCTGGTGACTCAGGAGATTGAATACTGAGTCTAAGTTCAAATCCAGCCCTAGAAACTCAATAGCTATGTGACTATGGGTAGTTACTTAACTCTCTCTGCCTCACTTTCCTCAATTGCAAAATGGAGATAATAATAGTACCTTTTTCACAGAGTTATTATGAGGCTCAAATAAGATAATATTTGCAAAAAGTACTTATCACAGTATCTGGCACACAATAGGCAAATGTATGAGTAGGGATTTTGGGGAAGGACAGAGGACTACATTTCCTGGTGGCTTCTCATTTTAGGCCAATGGTTTTTGGTTTACATAAATGTGTATAACAGAAAAAAAGCAACACCCTAGCTTCCCAGTTAGAATATGGTTAGTGAAGCATCGAAGAAATGTTTTACATTCACTTAAAACTGAAGGGCAGTTGAATATTAAACAAAATATTCTTGGCTGCTCCTTGCTACAGATTTTCTCTACTCACTATAGAGCCCTGGGAACATCATTAGGTTGATAATGATTTCCTCCAGTCATGCACTGCTTCAGAAAAGCTGTAGCATAATGGAGCCCCAGCCCAATGGAAGATGGTTCTTACTTATTTATAATATTGTCTAACCAGCCATTGGTTATCAGTGAAAGCTGTTCGTGTAATGAGATTTAATGAACACAGAGATATGCTGATTAAGACAGGTTATGAGCATCTTAAAGCTACTGGACTATTCCTAAATTACTGTACCATAGCTATTTCAATTATTGGGCAAGTCACCAAATCATTCAGCTACTGTTAGAAATTTAAGCTGGGTTTTCTTGTGAAGTTTAGAGTTGAAAGTGAGGGCTTCAAATTTGCTTTACAGAAAACAAAACAAAATATCTTTTTCTTCACTTTCCCAAATAGTATTTGGAGGATGGCTATCATAGTCTTTTAGGATTTAGAGCTAGAAAGGACTACAAATCTCTAAGGTCTTTTATTCCCTTTATTTTACAAATTAGGGAAACTGAGTGCTTGCAAAGGTGAAGTGACTTGATGAAGGTCAAAATATAATAGCAGAGGTTAGGTTAGAATCCAGCTTGTCTGTTTCTACCATCAAGGTTTTCCCCAGCATGTCAGAAATGTCTTCCCCAGGTTTGTATTTGAGAAGACCTGGCCTTTTGGGGCAAATGGGATCACAATTACATAACCAACACCAATGAACTAATCAAGGTGGTTTAGTGTGGTGTAGTAGCCAAAGCACCAGAAGTTAGAAGGTTCTTGTTTTAAATGCTGATAATAGCTGTATCAATCTTAGACAAGTAGCTTAATCTCTCTGAGTCTAAGTTTCTTCATCTATAAAAAAGATGAAATTAGAGGGAATAGCAGAATTATTGAGTCTAATCCATATTTAAATAGGATGACCTTTACAACATACTAAACAAACCAAAATCAACAAACATTTAAGTACTTACTATGTGTCAGGCACATATGTGAAATGCTAGGGATTCAAAGAAAGAAGAACCCTCAAACAAAAATAGGCTTTGTTCTCAAGGAGCTTTATTTAATAGGGAGGATAACTTATAAACAATTGTTTACAAATTAGGTACATATGAGATATATTAGAGATAACTAATAGAGGGAAGGCACTAATTTTAAGGGATATCAGGAAAGGCTTCTTTTGGAAGATGAAATTTTATCTGGGACATAAAGGGATGCCAAAAGATGGAGATAATGAGGGAGAGCTTTCCACACATGGGAGATAGTCAGTGAAAATGCCCAGAGTTAGGAGTTGGAAGGTTTTGCTTGACTAATAGTAAGGAAATTAGAGTCATTGGATTGAAGAGTATGTGGGACGGAGAGAAGGTCTGGACTTGAGACTTAACAGTGAAGGGTCAACTCATCTGATGAAGCAGCTCATTCCACCGCTAGACACTTCTATTTGTTAGGATTTTCCCTTTATATTCAGAGAAATAAACTTCTCTCCAATTTCTTGCCATTTCTAGATCTGGGATCTGTGGCCAAACAGTATAAACATGGTCACTCTTCTTCTTCATGAAAGTCAGCCAAAACTTGAAAAAATTGATGTTTTTTCCTCTCTAGATGAAATATATCTGGTTCTTTCAAATGATCCTTACCTATTTCTAGTGAGTGGATAAGGATGAGTCAAGTAAAGAAGGGGAAGGTTCCTTACAAATATTATATCATTTGATCCTCAAAACAACCCTGTTAAGTAGGAGCTTGGAGTAAGGATTTCTGACTCTAACAACAGTATAATACAAGAGTATAATATAAGAGGATTCTACATTAAGACCTTATTTAACCACTGACTTTTAGTATTCATACTTATTTTTGAAATAAACTTAAAATAGAATATGCCAGAAGACTAAAAACAGATCCAATGAGAGAACTGTGACCATTCAATAAATATTGACTGAATTTTCTTTGTCTCTCAGATTTACCAATTTAATTTTAATTTATTCTTAAGAGCAAAGGAGGAACTGAATAAGTACTTTCCTTACCAAAGCCATATGAAATTGGCAGACCAAATATTACTATCTCAGTTTGTTAATATGGAAACTGAGTCTCTGAGATATGAAAAGAAATACCAGTAGATTGATGATTTAGATTCAGATTCTGGGATCCAGATTTCTTTCTATTCTACCATATGAGATAAAGGAATAAAGAAGTGATAGTGATAATCCTACCCTTTCTTCCTGGCTAGTCTCTCCTCTTGAAATTTTCATAACCCCACTTTCTTCTGATTCTCCTCCTAATTTTATTACCACTCCTCCATTTTTTTTTTGCTTTTTTATCATCCACATCACGCTCCAACCATGGGTAGGTGTTTCCCAGGTTTTTGTTCTACACTGTCTTCTCTTCTTTCTCCATTTTCTCTCTCTGTCTCTCTCTTTCTCTTTTTCTCTCTTTCTCTTTCTCTCTTAGTAAACTCATCAATTTTTATGGGTTTAGATATTTCTATGTAAATGACTCACAAATCTATTTATCTACCTTCAATGCCATCCCAACCTTCAGTTCCAGGCCATCAATTGATTGCCAATTGAAAATTTCAAACTGGATATTCTAGATACACATCTAAAACTCATTTTTTCTCTCTAAACCCTCCTCTCTTCCAATCTTTTCCACTTTTGTTGAAGGAATCACTATTGGTTCCATGTCTTAGGTTTTCAATTTTGGCATTATCTTAGACCTCTTATTATCTCCCTTAACCTATATGTTTAATCAATTGCAAAATCTCGTCATTTCTACCTACATAACATTTATTGTATTCCATCCCTTCTTTTGACTCACATAATTACCACTTTCATTTAGAACCTCATCACCTCAGTCATATTGTAAAAGAAAAAAATGAACCAGAAAACCCCTCAAAAATAAAGTAAAAGAAAGTATGTTTCAATCTCTATTTAGACTCCATCAGTTCTTTTTCTGGGGATGGATAGTATTTTTCATTGTAAGTTTTCAGAATTGTCTTAGATCATTGTATTGCTGGGAATAGCAAAGTCATTCATAGTTGATCATCATATAGTATTGCTGTTAATGTATAACAATGTTCTCCTGGTTTTGCTCATTTCACTTTTCATCACTTTCCCCAGATTTTTTGAGAGTCTTTCACTCATCATTTCTTATATTCTGTTTATCTTTTTAAATATTTTTACATTTCATTGGCTTCTATGGACATTATTCTTCCACTGATTAATTATAATTTAGGAAAACTCACTTTTTCTCAGGTTCCTTGCTCAGGATACTTCATTTCCTACCTCTGTACCTTTCCCCCATCTATCTTTCATTCCTGAAATATCCTTCCTCTTTACTTCTACCTCATAGAAACCTTCTCTTCCTCTAAGAGTAAGCTTACTTTCTGCATGAAACAATTTCTCCCCCAACTTATGCCTTTTCCTCCCAAACTCTTACTATATTTAATTACTTTGTGTATGTATACATACATATAAAACTATGTAACTATATTGAGAGTAGGAATAGTTTTATTCTTTGTAATTGTATCTTCAATGCCAGGATAGTACATGACATGCAGTAGGCACTTAAAACTTATTTTATTGACCAAAATATCATCAGCTCAAGATGTTATTTTCTATGTATAACAGATTATTGATGTATAAGCAATATAGAACATAATTAGCATAAGATAACTAAGGTCCCTGCTCAAAGCAATTCCCTCTAGCTCAGTCCATGACAATGGATTGCTTCTGACAGGTGCAATACAATTATTTCCTCAACACTTATGTATTGGACAGCCCAGAAAATGGCAGCTTAAGTATATTCTCATTTGAAACAGTGTAGGGGAAAAAAAAACTAGAAACAGAATGCTGAGAAGCTGTTGCTAGCACCTCATCTCCTGAAATACTGTGCTTTTACCAATGGCACTAATCTGACCACCGACAGGAGAGTGATCATTAGAGTAGAAAAGGGACTCTTTAAAATATTTCATTATGTTGCACATGGTAATCACTAGTGCCTACATGGGCTCATGCATCGGAGTGAGCAGAGAATAAAGAAGAACCAAATCAGTATTGGCTTCTTGGATTCATCTATAAAACAGAGGAAGATGTGGAAATACATTTTAATATTGCTTTTGAGTGATTCAGTCCCAACACAGTTTATTGCTTATCAGTGTAGAGTAAGTGAAGTGTTGCTCTCAGTTTTAAGGGTAGGTAGAAAGGAAGCAGTAGTTCTCTCTAAAAATCTAATCTAACAAGTATTTATTTGCAAGACTGGGGCAGCTAGGTGGTACAATGGATAGAGTATTGGGCTGCTAGGAATTAGGAAGACTAGTCTTCACGAGTTCAAATCTGGACTCAGATACTAGCAATGTAACCCCGGGCAAGTCACTTTACCTCCTGTTTGCCTCAGTTTCCTCATCTGTAAAAATGAATTGGAAAAGGAAATGGCAAATCACTCTAGTATCTTTGCCAAGGAAACCCTAAGTCATGAAGAATTAGACATGACTGGAATAACTAAATAAAAGAATAGATTGGATAGAAAAACAGAAGGAAAAATAGAACTTATATTCTATAGGAGAATAGGAGTGGGAGGAAAAGGAAAGGCAAAAGCATTTATATAGTGCCTACTCTGTCCTAGGTAGTGGGCTAAGAACTTTATAAATATTATTTCATTTAATCCTTATAACCACCCTGTAAAGTTAGCTGCTATTATTAAACCCATTTTACAGTTGTGAAAACTAAGGGAAACAGAAGTTAAGTAACTTAAGTAGGATCACATAGCTACAAAGTTTCTGAAAGCCTAGATTCAAACTTGGGTCTTTCTGACTGACTCCAGGTCCCATACTCATCCATTGTGTCACCTAGCTGTCTCTCGAATGCAACAGATTGATGGATAAATATATATGCATGTAAATTCTCACATTGCACATGTACAAAAATACATAATATATATGAATGAACACATATGCATGAATGTGCAATGGATAATGGCAGTTAGATGGTGCAGCAGATAGAGTCTGGATTCTAGTTTTGGAGTCCAGAAAACTTAAATTCACATCTGACCCAGGCATTCATTGGCTGTGTGACCCTGGGCAAGTCACTTATCCCTATTTGTTCCTCATATAAAATGCATCAGAGAAGGAAAGGGCAAAACATTCTGGTCTCTTTCTAATTTTCTCTCTCTCCATCCCTCCACTCCTCACTCTGTTCTCTCTTTTTCTCTGGCTCTATCTTCTCTCTTCTCTGTCTCTCTCTATGTATCTCTATCATTGTGTCTCTATGTTCCTTTCTCCTCTTACTCTTTCTCTTTTTTTCCCTCTCTCTGTACTCTCTCTGCTTTTTTTTTCTGTTTTTCTGTTTTTCTCTATTTCTTTTTCTCTCTGTTTATTTCTGTTTTTCCCTCTCTGTCTGTCTGTCTTTATCTCTAAATTCGTGGAGAGAACATCAACAATCAAGAGCATTATTAAAGTCTAGAGCTTATAAGAATTGAATTTTGAAAGTTCAGAATTTTGTGAACACACTTGAAGTAAATATGTGTAAAATAGACAACTATGAATTATTCATACTTTTTGTGATTCAAAAACACAATGATTGGTTTAGTCAGTCAATAAATACTAATTGAGCATTTGCTACATGTCAGGTATTATGCTAAGTGCTGTAGCTATGGGTCACTTGATGGAGTAGAATTTTCCCTTTTCATTTGTAGCAAAAATTATTTTGAAAATTTTCTCTCTAAATTGAAATTAATATCATTGGGGGGCAGCTAGGTGGTGCAGTGGATAGAGCACCAGCCCTGAATTCAGGAGGACCCGAGTTCAAATCTGGTCTCAGACACTTAATACTTCCTAGCTGTGTGACCCTTGGCAAGTCACTTAACCCCAGCCTCAGAAAATCAAAATTAAAAAATAAAAAAAAGAAAAGAAATTAATATAATTGAAAACTATAATCCCTAAAAAAAGAAAATCTCCCACCAGTACAGACCATCAACTAGCTTAGAATTTACTTTTTTACATTTAATTTTCTTTTTTTCCCTTTCAATTACATGTAAACAATTTTTTAATATTAAAAAAAAGTTTTTTGAGTTCCAAATTCTCTCCCTCACCTCTTCTCTTCTTGAGATGGAAAGCAATTTTATATAGATTATACCAGTGCAGTCATGCAAAATGTTTATATATTAAACTATGTTGCAAAAGAATATGCTGTGATTTATTGTCTTAAAGAGTTTCCTGAGGCCCTGAGAGGTTTAAGTGACTTGCTAGGGGTTTCAAACAAAGTGTGTTAGAAGTGGCACTCGAAACTAGATCTTCCTTATTTAAAGCTGGCCCTCTACTTACTATACCATACTGACCCTTTTCAATAGAACTTGACAAACTTCATCCAAGAATCATCCTGATGTTTAGAGGGTTTTTTTTTTTTTTTTTTTAAGAACCAAAGCTAGAAGAAGCAGCAAACTTAGTATTCCTCCATTAGCATAGATGGCCAATTCTAAAATATTTTAATGAATTATGGTGAATGAAAAGTCCCTTTTCACTGGCTATAGAGTCAGCCTGGGTGACTGATTAAGCTTATACTCAAACATAAGGTCACTGGGCCACACTGGAAGAACTTTCAATTTAATTGATATGAGGATTGATATAAAATTTTCTATGGCTTTGCAGATGTTTTTTGAATATCATTTTGGATGGAACAACTATGAGGTTTAGTGACTTGCCTGGGAGCATATAATTAATTAGTAAGCAATCAAAGTAGGATTTGAATGCAGATCTTCCTAATTTTAAGTACAAAAGCCAATCCACTATGCCACAGAATCAGTGTGACCTGCCAGAGTTTTCATAGCATAGGCTTTGAGAGTCTGTATTCACTTGTCATTTTGAGGGATCAGAAGCACTAGTGAGGAGAAGAAACACAAAAGCTATGTAACAGTTACATACATAACTATGTAATATCCCCTGTAGTAATTTTCTATAAGTGTCCCTCAATGTTCTGTCCTGGACCCATTTCTCTTCTCCCTCCATTTAGTGATCTCATTAGTGATTTCATTTAGTGATTCATTTAATAATCTCATTAATTTGATAAAAGAACAACAACATGATAAGCTTTGAAATACTGCTCAATGTAATGACTTTTTTTTTTTTTTTTGGTTGAGGCAGGTTACACATTTCATTTTCAGATATTCTGTACTTCAGATGTTCTAAGAACACTAAATCAAAGTTTTAGAACATTTAAAGTGTAAAGAGCATGAAATATATGACTTTTGTTAAGTTATTTAGCTTAATGGGAAGCCAGAAGGTATAGTCAATAGGGTTCTAGACTTGATCAGAAAGATCTGAGTTCATAACCAGGCTCAGATACTTATTACTTGTGCAAATCATTTAACTTCTGTCTGCCTCAATTTCCTCATCTATAAAAATGGGAATAATCCTAGTTCTCAGTGTCATTATAAAGATAAAATTAGATAATATTTAATAAAGCACTTTGCAAAACAAATCACTCTATAAATGCTAGCTATTGTTCTTCATCTGTGAAATTACACAGGTTTAAATTACAGTGGCTGAGAGAATAAAATAAAATAAACTCACTGAATTTTAAGTTAGAACAGGTGAGTTCAAACTCCAGCTCTGTCATCTAATATTTATGGGATTTCATGCAAATTGATTCCTCTGAGCCAAACATTTGGACATCTAGTTTGTTATTTAATACCTCAAATGAGGGGAGACTCACCAAATCCTGAGTAACTCAGTTTCCTTTAATTAGCACTAATTCTTAGGGGGAAGTTTCTACTTATTTTAAATCTAAAATTATCTTTGTGCAACTTCCATTCATTGTTCCTCATTCTGTCCTTTGTCTTCCATGTAACACATCTTCAAATGTAAGGACAACTATTACACCTCCCTTATTATATCTTCTTCATAGGCAATGGATAGAGGACTGGATCTGGAGTGAAGAGGCTCATCTTCCTGAGTTCAAATCCAGCTTCAGACACTTACTAATTATATGATCCTGGAAAGTCACTTCATCCTCTTTGCCTCAGTTCTTCATCTACAAAAAGAACTGAATAAGAAATTGACAAACTATTCCAGTATTTTTGCCAGGCAAACTTCATATAAGGTCATAAAGAATTGAATATGACTAAAATGACTGAATAATGATAACAACAAAGTCTTTTTTTTTTGGGGGGGGTTAAACATCTTCACTTCATCCAATTTATTCTCATATGGAATCTCAAAGTCCTTCATCATTCTGATTTTCTTCCTCCAGATACCTTTTAGTATCCAAATATCATTGGCTAGGGCTTGATATACATTACCATTGCTTTCCTAATTTCTACACCTTTCAGTGCAGCCTAAAATCACATTAATTTTTTACTCAGATTGAGCTTGCAATCCACTAATGATTTACTACTTTTATAGATAAATGGCTGTCTATCCATGCCTTCTTCATTTTGTACTTGTGAAATTGATTTTTTGAAGTCAGATATAAGACCTTGTATCTATTCCTATTTTATTGGATTTGGACCAGTGCCAAGATCTTTTTGCATTCTGACTCTTCTCACTAGCAATTTTAGCTATTCCCTTATAGCCATATGACATCTCAAAATTTGTTAAGCATACCATATATACTTTTATCTAAGACATTTATTAAAAAATTGAACAGATAAATATTTAAAGCATTTCTTTCTTCTCGAATTAGGACCATGAGATCTGATAACCATATATTAAAATCCCTTGGACCATTTATTGACTAAATCTCTAAATGTTTCTGAAAGATATTCCAGAGAAAAGAAAAATAGAAGGGGCAAAGTAATTCTAAAGAATTATTTAAAGAAACCTAGTTATTATCATAAAGCAGTCAAACTTTGTTTCAAGTTTGTTCTAATAATAGAAATAATATTAAAAGAATTATGACTAATATGGAAATATAGTTTTGCATTATTTACCATGTATAGTTGATAACAGATTACTTGCCTTCTTAGGGGTTAGTTAAGGGGAAGAATAGAAAGAGAGAATTTGAAACTCAAAATTAAAAATAATAGTATTAAAAGTTTTTACATGTAAATGGGAAATATTTCACAAAATAAATTAGATTTAAAAAGAATGTTTTGAAAATGAGGTGACACATGCATTATATAATCAATAAGATAGACAATTGGATGTTTTTCAAAACCCTTATTACCTCTCATACTTTTAACATATATAGAAATTGTGTCCATGAACTAAAGTAATCATGACTGTCTCCAATGATTAAGACACCAGAAAGCATAATGATAAATGATGTGAATATGCATCAAGAAAGAATTCAGAAACATTGTTAGGTATCTGTCTCAGTACCTGGTATGTATTTCATAAATGCTTTTTGACACTATTAGTCCTATATCACAAGAATATCAAGCAAAAAGAAAACTATATGTTCAATTTTTTTAATGAATGTTCTTTACTGAGGTGGTAAAAACCTGAACATCA
This sequence comes from Sminthopsis crassicaudata, assembly GCF_048593235.1. NCBI lineage: Eukaryota > Metazoa > Chordata > Mammalia > Dasyuromorphia > Dasyuridae > Sminthopsis > Sminthopsis crassicaudata. Next base: position 94,658,014 of record NC_133620.1, on the reverse strand, counting down.
AGTTCCTATTAATTAGAGAATAGCTGAACCAATTATGAATTGGTTGATTACAAATGTAATGAGATACTATTATGTTGTAAAAAAAAAATTGGTGAAAGAGAGTTTCAGAGTCAACTGGTAAAATGTGCTAAGTCGTAAAAAAGATAGTCAAGTATAGAAAAACAGAGGTTTATAGTTACAGGCTACAATGCAGTCAAATTTGTCATAAATATTCATGCAATGAGTAAGAAATATAAGCCTATATGGAATATAAACCAAGAAAATGTATATTTATTACAGAATGACTAACTGAAGAGTAAACTACAAAACAATCATAAATTAGAATGATAATAACAGAAATATTTTACTATCAGTGGAATGAAATCAAAGAAAGAGGTTTTCAGAAGCACATTCAGATCCTGACTGCCAATATCAATAAGAAAAATAAAAAATTAATAAATTAAGTCTATATATTAAAAATAGGGAAAATATACAAGAAAAGAGGAATAACCAAGATCAAAGCAGACATGGGTACAACTCAAAAGGATAAATGGTAAAAAATTTAAATGATACATAAACCCAAGAGCTTTAAAAAATACGTATACATGTGTTAAAATGAAAATCCAAATCGCTAAAATTAGAAACAAGAAAGGAGGGATCCTACAAATGGCAGAAGCAATGAAAGAACTAGATTTCATTACGCAGAATTCTGTGCTAATAAATTTATGATTTAAAAATAAATATAATTCATCTTAAGGATTATTGTTATTATAGAAAAATATAATAAGCATTTGTCTTCTTTTGTTATTCATAATCATAATTTTATCCATTTGTTGAACCTCTACTAGTTATGAATTTTTCTCTCTATTTTCTCTCTCTATCACTCTGTCTCTCAGTGTCTCATTTTCTCTCTTTTTCAATTGCTGTAGATTTCTGTATTTGCATCTATTTCAATACATTTCATTTGTTTCCTTAACATTCTTTACCACTCTCAAATAATTTTGTACTTTTTAAAATAGCATTGTGTCATGCTTTTGCATTTACCTTGTACTCATTGCCCTTCTTTTCATCATCTATAAATTCTTCTGTAAGACTTTATATTAGTTGATGAGTTCCTTGGGCACACAAATGATTCTTTTTGGACAATTTTTGCCTCCCCCCCCACCTCTCCACCCCTGCTTTGGAATCTTTTTTCTTTGTGATTTCAGAATTTCATTCTATTCCACTTAGATTGATTTTCTGCCATAGAATTTTCATCCTGTGGATATTTTCTATTTTATCTATTTTTCTGGCCCTTTGAAAATTGTTCCCAAAATGTTCATGTTGGTTGAACAATCAATAAACATTTAAAAATATTTTATTGTTTTAGTCAGCAAACATCTACCTCCTCATCCCCCCAATTAAGAACAGAAGAAAAATAATACCCATTAAAATATGTATTGTTAATCAGAATGAATTTCTACATTTGCTATGTCAAAAAATTGTCTTATTCTGCATTCTGAATTCTTCAGGTTTTTATTAGGATTGAGGGTGTGGGGAGTAGCATATTTTCTCATTGGTCTTCTGAAATCCTGATTGCTCATTATGCTGATAATAATATTTCATTATATTCATGAATCATAACTTTTTCATCCATTCTATAATTTATGGGTTTCCTCTTATATTTCCATTCTTTGGCACTTCAAAATGACATATAAATGTTTTTAGTACAACTTTAGAGTTTATTTTGCCTAAGATTAATCCCTCAAAATGTCCTTTTTCTATTTTCCCCTTTTCTCTCTTCCCTCCTATTTCTTTATTGAGTGAAATGTATTTCTGTGTACAACTCTGTGTATATGAGTATATTCTTCCTTCTTTTGACCAGTTTGGATGAAAATGATGTTAAAGCATCAGTTGTTTGCACATCCCTTGTTGTTTATAAAAGTGTCTATTTGTGCACCCTAATTATGTGAAATAATTTTTTAATATATTTCCTTTCCCTTCCACAGTCCCCAGTGCATTCCTTTTCCTTTCTCTTCTCATTCTTTTTAAAAATGTCATTAAGATTAACAGACTCACTCATAGGTCTTACCTAATTGGACTGACTCTATAAATCCAGATGATTATAGGGTTAAGAGGATAATCATGTTTTGTCTCCCCATTCAAGAATGTGATCAGATTATCCTTGTTTTTTAGTCCTTTATTATTGTTAATTTTTATATTTCTGTTTATATTTCTCTTCACTTGTATGTTTGTACTTCAAATTTTCTCAGCAGCTCTAGTCTTTCATTAGGAATGCTTGGAAGTGTTGTTTTTCATTAAAGGTTCAACCTGCCTCCCACATTAAAATAGTTTTTCTAAGTAAGATATTCTCAAATATAAGATCATATCATTTGCCTTCTGAAAAATCATATTCCAAATATCTTCTTATAGTAGTAACTGCTAAATTGTATGTGGTCCTGACTGTAGCTTCTTGGTACTTGAATTCTTTCTGGCCACTTGTATATTTTAATTTCATCTGGAAATCTTGGATTTAGGCTACATTGTGCTATTTTCATTATGAGATTTCTTTCAGGAGGTGACCAACAGAGTCTCTCTATTTCTACTTTTTCCTCTATTCTAAGAGATCTGGGTAGTTTTTTTCTTTTAGATTTCTTGAAATATGATGTCTGAGCATATACACACATAGACATGTAGATAGATATATGATCTTTGGGAATACACAGACCAAATTATCTAGATCTATATTTATGTATATACATATTTTTTCTTTTTGGATTAGAGTGGGAGAGATTCTAAGTAAAATCCTGAGAAGGCCCTCTAGCTTCCTGACTGACCTAGCTCCTTCTATTCTCTCTCATTGCCTCTGCTCAGGCTGCAGTGAGAGCAATTACTTCTAGAAATATTTTATGGGAATCATACACAGTAAGAAGCAAGGAAGAGTAAAACTATAACTTTCTCTGGGACCATATTCTCATTTTACCTTTCTGTCCAGATCTAAATTGGGCTTAATGAGATTAATTTAGATGATAGTGGAAAGAGATGTATTCCTCTCTGCTTCTTCTTTCCTTGTCCTAACTCCTATCACATGTCTTGACAAGATTAGTGGGCACTTTATAAATTTTTTAGGAAAAATGTTTTTAGCATGGTAGTTCTTTACAATGTTACAAAAATTAAAATATTATCCTGAAATATGCATTTGAAAGGATCAACAAATCTTATGTGTTATATACACACTTATTTCTCCAATTATATTCTCCTTTTCCATTCCACACCCCCCCCCCCCGCAAGTGTTTCTCTCCTGTCTCTCATACCAGCAGATGGTATCAGTTATATACAGTAGCTTCTATCCTCTGTGTTGCCAAGCAACAAAATGCATCCTCTCTGCATCCTTTCTTTGCTGTATCCCATTTCCGCTGAGCAACTCAAAATAACTAAGTCTAGTGCTTCAACATGCTACTTCCTCTTTTCTACAGAGTTGAATATCTATCAAGTATTTTCCTGGGCTTCCTATCTCTTCCTGCTATAGCCTTGAAAAAATGTGTTTGCCCCAAATTGATTTTCCTCATCACTTCCTATTTACATCAGTCCTCTCAGTGTTAAGGCATGCAAAACACACAGCAGTGAGTCATACAGCTGCTGCAGACCCATAGTGGGAAGAAGAGCCAGCTAATTGTGTAAGTTTTAAAACCAAAATCTTTCATTGTTGTCAAGTGTGGGGTTCCTGTTTGTATTTTTTATCCTGTCACTGTTTCTCAACAGATACTAGAATGTTAAACAACAAACTTTTTTTTTCTCTCCCATCTCCTCAATATTAAAAGAAAAGAGAGGAATGAAAACATCTGCTTTATTTGGGAGATAGCAAAAAACAGAGTTATTTTTTTAAACCTCATTTTTATGTTCACACACATTTTCTCCTCAGGATTTGAAAATTTGTTAGAAACTGTTGATTAATCCTACCTTCCAAGAGGTTACAAACATTTAGTGATCCTTTTCAAAATTTATTTTATATGGGCCGGGGATAAGGGTTACTATAATAGTATAACTTTTCAGCTGAGGGATTTAAAAATAACAAATTATATCAAGATACAAAGAAATAGCCAAGAACTAAGCAAAAATAAATAATAGGAGAGTTAGTTATCTCAACATTCTAGCTAGAGTTAGTATCCATTTTTATAGGAACAGTATATAAAATGAAAAACTATACAGAGAAATTTGGAAATTTAAATGAACATTGTTCTCAATTTTCAGTTTATTTTAATTAAAAACATTATAAGGTGAAAGTAGGTGAAAGGCACTAATCTAAGGTGACAGGATTCAAAGACAAAATTAAAGACTGTTTCTAGTTTATGAAAGGACAGGATTAGAATGGGTGGGGAGTAAAGCATATAAAAACATAAATAATATCAGGTTATTGGAGGAGGGAGAGAGCAAGGACAATAAAAAAGATCAGAAAGGTTTCTCTTAGGTAGTGGCACCTGAGTTAATTATTGAAGGAATGTAAGCATTGTTAGAGATGGGAGTGAGGATTAAGCACATTCTAGCAAAGAGGATTAGTCTAGATAGAATGCCAATTTCAAGACTAAAAGATTAGTTTAACTGGAAGAGAAATAATATTGTATAAAGTGGAATAAAAAATAAGTACAAAATAGTAGGCTACATCCAAAGGGATTTGAAGGGTTTTAAATGTTAAACTGAAGAGTTTCTATTTTATAAAGTTAGCAATTGGGAGCCACTGATACTTTTTAATAAAGGGAGTGACATAGATGGACCCAAGCTGATTATTTTAGCAGCTGTGTGGAAGATGGCCTGATGTAAAAGACATGACCTATCATTTTTTAACTTGAATTGATAGTTGAGACTCATAACCAAGGAAGCACCCTAATGATTTATTTCAAACTCAACAAAGAATATGAAACCCTCAAAGTTATTACTCTGATCTTATAGGTGCTGTTGTTTTGTGAGAGGTCCTATGCAGTAGCAAAAAAGTAGGTATGGTTTTAATTTAGCAAAAAGTACTAATATAAGAATAAGAAAATTAGATTTAAAAATTATCAGTCAATTATTATTTAGTTCTGACACTTTTTATTTTTTAATTTTGAGTTCCAGATTCTCTATCTCTCTTTCATTGCTTTTCCCCCACCCACCAAGAGGTCAAGCAATATGATATATGCAAAACAAATTTCCTTATTAGCCACATCACCAAAAAAGGGGAAAAAAACAAAGCAAAAAAATTTTACTTCAGTTTGCACCCAGAGTTCAAAACTTCTCTTTCTGTATGTGGATAGCATTTTTTTAATGATGAATCCTTTGGAATTTCTTCGGATCATATATTGATTGTTCTTTCACAGTTGATCACCTTTACAACATTGCTATTACTGCTCACAATGGTCTCCCAGTTCTCATTCCATTTTGCATCAGTTCATATAGGTCTTGCCATGTAGAAAACTCAGTTCTAGTCCTGGCTTTTTTTCTTTTTTTTCTTTCTGTGCATCACCATGAAGCTCAATTTATTCTTCATGCCTCAGTTTTCTCATCTACCAAATGAGAATAATAATGCTTGTACTATCTATCTCATGAGGTTAATGTGAGGAAAGCATAAATTCTAAATTGCTATAGAAATATGAGTTGTTATTGGGAAATTTCCATTTCTTAATGTTAGTCCTTGGAGCACCTTAATTTCTTGCACTATCATTCATTTCAATATGTCTCTGAGGGACACTTTTTGCTTCTAGCTTCATTGTTTTCATGCCTGATTTTGCTAAATTTTTGTTGGCCGGTTTCCTGAGGAGAGTTCTGACTGCATAAGCCAATGATTATCAGAAAAGTGGGTGAATACTCTGCCCAATTTATCCCACTCTTTATCTTGACACTCAGAACATTTTGATTTATTTTCAGACCATGATCCACATTGAGAATCAACAAGGAAACAGACATAATGTGGAAGACCAGAGTTTCATGGCATGGCTAATCTGAGGTTATTGTGGTCTCCTTTTCCTGACAGGACTTTATCAGTATTACTACAACAAGATGGATAATAATGGGACCACAGAAATAAATTATGCACTGTGGATACTATGACTATCCCATGCTTGAACTTTCCATGAGCAGAAACTCTAGCTTAAAGAAATCAGGATGGGTCTAAAAGAAATTAGACAGTAAGATTATAAGAAATGGAATTTTCTCTGTTTCTTTTAGTCACCATTTAATAATAAGCTGTTGTGGACAAGGCTTAGAAAGTATTTGTTTTTAAACAGAGGTTGTGTGGAGAAAAAGGAAAGAAAGAGAAAAAATAGGATTATCCTCTGTGTATGTATTCATGCATGTACACATACATGTATATGTATATTTATGTATGTACATAGAAACACATCTTAATGTGTGTAATTTCCTGTCAATGAATTATTTTAATTCCCAAAATTTACATATGCTCTATTGATATTTGCTAATATAATTCCCTATTTCTACCTCTGTTTTCTCTTTCTCCATCTGTATTGCTAAGAACACAAGCTCTGTTTAAAAATAAATACCCTCAAAGATCTCATCATAAAATTCAAGTTTTAACAAGCTTAAATTATATTAAGACTTTTAGAACTCCCTATGAGTTTGTACATGAATACATATGTATCTATATGGAAACAAATTTATTCACAAACATGTATATATAATATTCTGAAAGGCATTTTAGTATATGCCTTCTCCCAATAAATAAAATATTCTTTAACCTTTGTAATAGATATCTCTTAATTAATGGCTAATTACATTTCATATGGAAGTGTGGGTTTTTTTAAATTAGGATTTCAAATCAATCTTCCTCTTAAAATCTCTGTCTCTGTTTCTCTGACTCTGTCTTTCCTTCCTCCTCACCCTGTTTTTTTTTTTTTTTTTTTTTTTTAATGGGATGTAGGGGAATGGGAAGCTTTCATTGAGAAAGCTTCCTCTAACTAAAGCAAGTGGTCTTTGAGAGTTTTGCAGGGATCCTGAGATTAAGCAAGTCTCCTAGAATCACATAACTAGTATCATTTGAAACCATAGTTCCCTAATTCTGAAGGTTTTCTCTAAATAGTACACCATGCTACCTTACCTCCTTTGAAATTTTATCACAAACTTCACAATCTTCAAATACAAATTTATTTCCATCCTCTTATTGTTGGCTGAATATTTCCCTGACTATGCCACTGACTTTTTATTTTCAAGTTGGCAATGGGTCCTTGAAATCAATTATCCTCTAATACAATACAGTGAGTGCTTGAGTTTGATAGGCAGGAGTTGGGAAAAATTAACTTGGGTTGGCCATGCTGGTCTTTCTACTGATTAGTGGTTGATAGAATATGAAAACCTTTATAAAAGTTAATGTCAGAATGACATTTGGATAATTAGATATTTAGATATCTAAATAATTAGAAATGGCAGTTTCTTCTATGAGTAAGGTTGACTGAAGATGAAATTGGGAAATAAAGTTTGTTTGGAACTTTCTACCCCTCCTTTTCTTCTCCAGGAATTCAGCATCAGCACTTGAGTAAACCATGAAGGCCTATTGTCCTTGGCCAATGCCATATGTTTAAATCATTACTCTGCATTTTCCTCAGTTAAGACCTCCATTCCCTCAGTATTCTGTTCTAAGCTCTTATTAAGAAAAGCAAGTTATTTATACTAATCTTGTGAATTACTGACAATGTTTAATATGTTAGAAAAGATATAATAATAGACAGAACCCTGAAATGGGCAATCAGGAGACTTACATTCTAGTCATTGCTCTGCCACTAATTAGTTGTGTGATTTGGAAAAAAATCTTTCTTTGGGTTTTAGTTTTCTTATCCATAAACTTGGAAGGTTGAACCTGGTAGCCTCTAAGATCCCTTATTGTTGTTTGAGCATTTTCAGTTGTGTCTGATACTCCCTGGCCCCTTTGGGAATTTTTTTTTGGGGTAAAGATATTGGGATAGTTTTCCATTTTCTTCTTCAGCTCATTTTCACAAGATGAGGAACCTGAGGTAAATGGGTTAACAGACTTAGCCAGGGTCACATAGCCAGTGTCTGAAGCCAGATTTAAACTCAGGAAGATGAATTTTTTCTGACTCCAGGCCCGGCATTTTATCTGCACACTGAACTATCAAGCTGTCCTCTGTAAGGCCCTTGCAATTCCATAATTGAATGATTTCCTAGCCACCTCACTCTTATTCAGAATGATCTGTAGTTTTTTTTTTTTTTAAGAGTGCTTGATCACCCAGAGAGTTAAATACTAAAATATAACTGAAGATATATTTTTTAAAGTGAGGAGGGGAGATGTTGTTGGCTGTTGGCTAGGCATTTCCTTCTCAAATGATATATTTTAGATGATATCAATCATTCTATCTATCTATGTGACTAGATTTGTTTCAGTCTTGTCTTTCTGGATAGACTGTGGGCCCCCTGAAGACAGAGCTTTCCCCCAATCTCTAAAAGTAATTAACATCATACTGAGCCCATAGTAAGTACTCAACAAAGTCTTGTTAAATCAAAGAGGCATAATATAATTATCAACAATGACATCCTCAATTGGGCAAGGCAGGCTTTGCGCTGAGAATCAAATACAGATGATGCAATTATTATTGCATGGCAAATTGAGGTGAGGGAGTGGTAAACAGAGTGGTTGGAAGAAACATGTCAAGGTTTTTCTGAAACACAGAGAGATAAATGCCATGTTTCTGGGAAAGCACAGAGCCAAAAGACCAGCCTGACACACAACTCCAAAGAATAGGGGTTGGAGGTAGGATTGCTTCTCACTAAAGGTACTGAGATGATCCAAGGATTGCCTCATACATTTCTGAAATTTGTATGTAATATTGCATTACTTGGGTCTATCAACTTCCTGCCTCTCCCTCCTCTTATCCTTGTCCAACCACAGAGATTATTGCCATTGATAGAATCATCTTCCAAATACTTACACATGAGATAGATGAATAATATTCTTACTCTAATTTTGGTGATATAAATGATCTCTGTACCATAGTATACATCCAGGGTAATATTGTAAACCATTGTTGAGTAAAGAATAACCAAGTTACATAAACCAAATTTATTATTATTATTATTATTATTTACCTAGGCTTTGACTTGTTAAAATAGATATTTAGATGTCCCCTTTGACATTTCCTGTCTGCTGAGCACAGGGATAGGGATTGTGATTTTATTGGTCCTTCCAGGTAAGGGAACTTCCTTGATAAAGTCAGGTCAATACTGTCAACTTCTTGAAATAACAGACAGGTTGTGATTTGCCCAAGGTCACAGAACCACCATGTGTCAGAAATGTACTTAGGTCCAAGTCTTAAATGCTTCAAGGCCAGTTTTGGAGGCCTGCAGTACATTGTTTCTCCTTGCCTGATTGGGCTGTGAAAACTGGGCTAATCATTTGACTATGCTGCAATTTTGTACCTAGAATGGAGAACTCATAAGGAAACAATTTAGTTTTATCTAAATGGAAAATAATAAAACTATAGAATAATATTTATGGGAATTTTGTTTTTGGTGAATTAACCAAAAAGTCAATGTACTCATTCTCCTTCCAGGTGGGAATATTTTTTTTTTTCTGGAGTTGGGCCATTTCAGCATCAACTGGCTGAAATTGCCAGATATTTTAGTTGTTCTGTCCCGGCACTCACTATCTCATAACTTAAAAAGTATCTTAAAGCTGCATTAAAAAAGTGAAGCCACAAAGTAGGACATCCTCAAAAAGTTCAAGGTTCTGGTACAAAGAAAAATAAATTAAGGAATCATAGAAACATTCCTGATTTCAGAAAAAAAAATTCTCTGTCTCTGTTTCTCTCTTTCTTTTTGTCTCTTTGTCTCTCTCTCTCTCTCTCTCTGTTTTTTCTTTCTGTTTCTCTCTCTCTCTGTTTTCCCCTCTCTCCTCTTCTCTGTCTGTCTGTCTGTCTGTCTGTCTGTTTCTCTCCCTTTCCCTCTCCCTCTCCCACTCTCTTTCTCTGTGTGTGTGTTTCAGTCTCTGTGTCTGTCTCAGTTTCTATCTTTGTCTCTCTGTCTGTCTCTATCTCAGTCTCTCTGTGTGTCTCTTTTCTTTTTGAAGCATTTTACTCCTAGGTTATTGACAAAAGCAACTACATGCTTTGATGCTTGTGATTTTTGTAAAGTAATAGATAGAGATCTTGCCACCATGTCTTTAAACAAGATATTCTATGAAGTTCCCATGAAAAAAACATCATTTTAACAGAGATAAAATTATTTTGTGAATAAGCTAAGCAAAATCTTTCTAGCTACAAAAATATTCTCATGCATGAAAAGAAATGTCTTAATTCCTCAGGATTCCCTGTGTCAACTAAGCATTTTGTTATTTAGTCATTTCAGTCATAGTTGATTCTTCATGATCTCATGTGAGGTTTTCTTAGCAAAGTTACTGGAGTGATTTGTCATTTCCTTTGCCTGCTCATTTTACAGATGAGGAAACTGAAGCAAACAGAGTGAAGTGACTTTTCCAAGTTCACAAAGTTAATAAGTGTCTGAGGCCAGTTTTGAATTTAGATTTTTCTGACTCCAGGCCCAATGCTCTATTTATTGTGTCTCCTCGCTGCCCCAAGAGAATAAAATATTTAACAGAGTAAGAAAGTGTGAAGCAGTAGACTGACATGCTGTTCTCTAAATGTTTTTAGTGTATCCTTCTATCCATTAAAATTTTTTGAGCATGTACCTCTAATATGTATGTACACAAGCACATATTTACTTGTAAATTGTATATCTGTACTACTATACTACTAATTATACACATTATAAAACAAAGACAAAAATAGAAAATTTAAAAATGATGAGATAAAATAAATTATTTAACCTTATATTCAATACAGAGCCATTGAAAAATAAGTGGGATAGTGAAATGGTCAGACCTTTGCTTTAGAAAAACCACTTTGTGTGAGGATAGATTGAACTTGGGGGAGACTTAGAGCAAGGAGACCAATTAATCCCTACAGAGATGATAAGGTCCTGAAACAGGGTGCAGTTGTCTGAGTGTAGGGGTGAGGTATACAAGAAGTGTAGAGATAGAATGAGTAGGAAATGGCACTTGTGAAGCACTTAGCATAGAATCTGGTACAGAGTATTATACAAATGTTTATTCTCTTCTTCTTTCCTCATTCCCTCTTAATCAAGCAATAAGTATTTTATTAAGTGCTTGTTGTGTGCCAAGCACTGTGCTAAGGTCTGGGGAATACAAAAAAAGTGAAAAAAGCCTTGTTATCAAGGAACTTATTGTCTATAGAGAGACAAATTATGTTCATGTATAAATAAATAAGAAGATATACAAAGTGAATCAAAGTAGTTTTGAGGAGGAGAAGATTAGCAACTGGATAGATCAGGAAAGGTTCCATGTAGTTAGTCGTGCTTGAACTAACTTTTAATGGAATCAGTAATTTGAAGAGTTGGCTGGAAAGAATAAGAGAATTCTAGACACAAGCTATAGTCCACGAAAAGATAGAGATGGGAGAAAGAATGTTGGGTGTGACAGACAACAAATAAACCATTTTGCCTATAATATGGAATGCAAGAAGGATTGAAATGTTTAATGATGCTGAAAAGATAGGTTAGGGTCAGATTATAGAAAACTTTATGCAACAATTACATTTGCTTCTAGAGACAACTGGAGGTTTTTTTTTTTTTTTTTTAAAGTAAGAGTGATATGGTGAAACTTTCATTTAAGAAAAATCAATATAGCAGCTACATGGAGGTTTGAACTTAATTCGAATCTTCCTTTAATATTAGTACTTTCCTTATGTTGGCTGTGTCCCATTTAACCTGCATTTAACATTTATAGGTTGTTGCCATTGAACTGGGAGCTCCATGAAAAAGGGACTATCTATTCCTTTTTTTTTTTTTTTTTTTTTTTTTTTTTTGGTAGCCTCAGCATTTAGCACAGTGCCTAGCAGAAAGGTAGATACTTAATGCTGATCGGTTGAATGGAGAGAAGGAAATGAATACTAAAGAACAGATTAAATGCTTATTATGTACAAGGCACATTGGAGCACAGTCTTAGACAACTGAAGAAGGGGAACAAGAATTTGATGAGTTCTTATTATGTAACAAGTACTGTGCTAAGTGCTTTACAATTATTATCTCATTTGATCTTCACAACAGGTAGATGTAAGATAAGTGCTATTACTATACTCATTTTTTTCTCTATTGAGGACATTGGCAGACAGACATTAAATTAATAGTCAATAAATATTTATTAAATACCTATTGTATTCTATGCATTGGTTAAATATTGAGACTGTTGTTCATCCTTCTTTCTTGAAGAGGACCAATGAGTCAGGAAGGTGATATTTTTACTTGCAAATAAATTGAATTTAAGTGAGTTAGGAGTGTGCAAAGTTATCAACCTCCTTCTCTGCTCCAGAGTTATTGAAGTCTAGTGGCAAGACCACCAGACCAGCTGGTCAGAACACCTAGCAGCACCAGGCTACAAATAAGAAAAAAAAAAAAGCTCCTTTGAAGGAGCTTAAAAGTGTGTGTGTGTGTGTGTGTGTGTGTGTGTGTGTGTGTGTGTGTATAAGATAACACACAAATGAAATCTGAAAAATCAGAGGGTTGATGGAGAAGGATAGGAAGTCAAGAAGGCATCATATTTGTGAAGTTAAAACCAAACAGTGTACCTGATGGGAAATGAATTTATTTGGACAGTTCTGAGGATTTTATATAAAGGGAATCTTTGGGAGTGTATTGCTCTGCCTTCTAGCCCTCCAGTCAGAAGAGAGAGGCAAATCAGGGCATGGAGGTGGTGTTGAATTTTGAAGTTGGATCAATTTTAAATGATTTGTTCCAGGTCACATAACTAGGAAGTGAATTTGAAAGTTGAATTTGAACTCAAGTCTTTCTGATTCAAGGCTAGACACAATGCCACCTAATTTCCCCATCCATACAAAAGAATCCCAAGGTTCAGGTATAGGTCTGTTTGAAGGATGCAAAATGATTCCAGGGTTGGAGATATAAGTAACAACCAAGAAGATGCATGAAATGATGTAGGATATGGATTATAAATCAAATCTTTAAGGGATCCAGTTATTTTAAGGGACAAAGGATAAAGTGGGAAAATACAGATCATGAAAAGAGGAAATAGGTGGGAGATGGAATGTTATGTTTGAGAACTATGGATTATATTACAAGTTTATTAGGAAGATTTCATGTTCTGGAAATCATTCATTGAAATACCTCATATCACTTATTTACTACAAATTTTTAAGAATTTTGAATGCTATTATTGTTTTGGGCTGCTGCTGCATTATATAAATCACCCAAAACAGAAATATAGATTTAAAAATGTAAATATAACACGAAGCGTGTTCTATTTCTGTAAATTGATTTGAGGAAGACTTCAGGGTACAAATGGCACAATATAATTTTCATGTGCTGTTGATATTTCATAGTAATAAGAAAGCTTTATTATTAAAAGTGAAATCACTTACCCTTAATTTGGCAGAAATTGCTGCTTCTGATTTAAATTTTAATAGATCTGTGGGAGGGGTGTCAGACGTGTTTTTCCCCCCCATTTTGTAGATGGTAAATTGAGGAGCTGAGGATGTACTTATCATATTTCCTACCAGAGATATTTAGGCATATATGAAATAGAACCCAGAACTCCTGGTTTTCTAGCCAGTAATGACACTAAGAATCTTCACAAAATTTGCTAAGAAGGAAAAATTACCTAATATGGTGTCACTCCCCCCTCTCCAAAGTAGTAAAATAGTACACAGAACCTTGTGCTGACTTGGAGACCAGCCATCTTCTGAAGGATTGTATATAGTGGTTCTCAGTATTCTCTTTGACATAGAACATAAATGTGGTCAGTGTGAAGACTGCTGTTGGCCACATGCTGACTTCTGGGAATTCTGTTGGCCAACATTTGAACAGAAGGGAAATAACACCTATCAACAGCCTATCTCTGAAAAGGAAGGAAAACAATTCTCCCTGCAGCACACAGCAGCGAAAAGGTTTGTTCTCCCTAGTTCCCTCTCTTATAACATACCCACCTGGTTTTTTGCTCAGGGCAAACCAGCATTATAGTAAAAGAGCCTAAAGGCTGCAGTGGTTCTGTGGGGTCAAGATCAACAACATAGTAGATTAACCAAATGAAATAACTGGTGTCATGAGGGTGTATGTCTGGGAAGGTACAGGTTAAAGGGCTACTGTGTTATCTAATCTCATTGGATCCCTTTTAAAAATCAATATAGGCATTTATTTTAAATAAACTTAACTTTTACAAGGTGACTAATGGGGATACAATAGGCTTTAACTTCCCTCCAGTGCTTTTAACTAGGCCAGGAAATCAGACCAAGACTCTGTGGGACATTCCTTCTGGTAAATCTGTTAGAGGAAGTTCCCAATGGGATTTTTAATTCTTTTGCACATGATTGTGGTTTTTCAAGTATCATTCCAAAGCTCCCCACAAAATGCCCGCTATGGCCTTCTTGATACTCTTGGGGATGATTTGCAATGCCTCATTTTATGGTGTAAGATGCACCATGTAGTGTAAGAAGCCACTATGACATATGGTCTTTGTTGCATATGAGGAGCCACTTTATTGAATAGCAGGTGGGTTGGGCTTGCAAGAAAGAGTTCAAAATTGCAGATACTACTTATTTCCATGTTCCAGTAAACAGTTCAAGTCAATAGAAAACAGTTCAGTAGCTATTGAGACAAACTCATTGTTATGGTATATTCCTTTTATAGGGAAACCAAGAAACTTACTTCAGCATTGTGATCTGTCCAATAAATGAACTATTCCAAGGAAGGAGGGAATATGGCTAAAACAAAACAAATGAGCATTTTGTTAATGTCACAGATTTAAAAATAGGATACAGATGTCCTGAGCTCAAAAAATTCTAGTACTTTAATCAGTCACTTAGAGACTTGAATGGGCAGCAACAAACAAAATCAAAGTTAATAGGCATAAATGCAAGTTCCTGCTTTTTAGTTAAAAAAAAATCAATAGAATGTGAAACTACAGTTAGATGCACGTGAAGAAGATGTAGAGGCATTAGTGAATAAGAAGCTCAATACTAGTCAATGGTGTGGCAGTGCTTTCCCAAAGGCAATTTAGGTTACATTAGTAGAAATATAGTGTAAAGCATAAAGAAGTGATATACCTAACTGTTTTTAGTTCCAGGGTCCATAATTTTAGAAGGATAAATTGGAGCATGTACAAAAAGTCAAGTTAAGATGATGAAGGAATTCATATGAGGGAAAAGGTTGTTTAGCCTAGGGAAGGGGAAGTTTTTACAGAGATATGAAATCAATCTTCAATAGATGATGAATTATAAGGGGAATAATACTTATTTTGTACATACACACAGTTTTTAATGTAATATCTATAAATAGTGAATGCTTAATATATTAATTTTCATTCATTGTTTCATGGATTGGACAGATAAAGTTCCAATATTCTATAAGATTTTTACTTCTCTAATAAGGTGCTAATTAGTCCAACATCTAACCTTAATAAAGGCCAGTTTGCTTTGTCTTATTCTTGAACCTTTGATAAAACTATTAATTCCAGCCAGTTACCCAACAAAATGGGGATCTTGGTCACAGAGCAATGAGACAGATTGATGTAGCTACATTGCTAGTACTGAAACCAAATTAAAAACTAGGCTTGCCCTTCCTCTTTCCATTCTTGTCCTCTTTATTTTTGCTGAAAGTCAAGTGCATTGACGGGAATATTGAGACTGGAAAAGTAGATTGGGGCTCGATTAGGACAGGATTTAAATGCCAAACAGAAGAATTTGAATTTGCTCCTAAAGGTAACAGAAACCACCAGTGTTTGTTTTTGAAGAAGAGTGATCTTGCCAGAAGTAAGCTTTAAGAATATCATTTTGACCACCATGTGGAGGATGAATTGTAGTGAGATAAGACTTGAATGAGGGAGGTGAATTAGAAAAGATATAATTATATAGGCAAGAGATAACTAAGGCCTGAATTAGGGTGTTGGCCATATGAATATTGAATAGAGGGTAAATATGAAAAATGTTGTAAAAATAGAATCAACAAGGTATGGTAACTGATTATCCATGAGGCTGGTAGTAACTAGCCCTTATGTTACTAAGATTTCTTGTTCATGTTCAGATTAGACTATATCAATGGTCTGCGAAGTGGAGGGATCTCTTGGGTGGTGGTAGAATGATCCCAGCAAGAATATGGTTTAATCCAGAGAAGTTATATGAACAGCTAGTCAGTAGGCAGGAAGTTAGGTCTTATTCCACCTAGCTAAAGCTTGTCTCAAACATAACTCTTTTACTATCTTCAGCATTTTCCCACTCTACTCCCACCTGCTTTCTTCTTTTTGTAGCTGACCTGAGTGTGATTACTGAGGGAGGTTATAACCTAATTGTGTCTTAAATACCTATGCTTCCCTGAAAGCATTTTCCTCCAGTAGTATCTCTACCCCTATACCCTGATCATCAGGCTGATCACACAACAGCTGACTGTTGGTTATGGATTATCAACTGATAAGTCACTCTTTGATTACTTCTCCTTTTCTCCAACACACACACACACACACACACACACACACACACACACTTTTTTTTCTTATGAAAAAGAGCAAGTAGAACATGATGAATAGGCATAGATGGTATTTGTAGGTTAGAGCTGATTCAAGCTGTCTTCTACTTTAGAGCCATGTTAGGATGAAACAAGACACATAAAAGCCAAAGTAAAGGGCCAGGACTTTTAGCAAGGCCACAGTACAACTTCCTTGCTTTGGTTATGCTGGTCTATTGGTCAGAAGTCAGAGGGAGAAGCTTTTCATTTCACATTCTCTGGCTTTTGTACTTAGGCTGCCCCAAAGCTACATCCATAGTTCAAGCCTTTGTCTCCTGGACCAATTAAATCTCAAAGATGGTTTCTATTTCCTTTGTGACAGGGGACAAGACAATTAGCCCAATTTCATAGGATAAAGATATTTGATGTTGCTTCCATCAGAGGTGATCCCTTAATTAAGTTATCTTTTCCCACAAACCTACCCATCCTCCAAATTTTTGTTGAGGATGTCATTAATTTTCCAATCATGAAACCTTTGCATGGCAACTTTAATGCTCTACTTTCCATCACCTTACAATCACCAAATTTTGTTTTTATTTTTGAAGCATCTCTTGCAACTGGACTGACTATTCTTTCCACTCACATAGCTGCCATACTAGTTCAGATCCTCATATTCTTTCACCTGTACCATTGTAATGGCTTTCTAATTGGATGTCCTTAAATCAAGTCTTTACTCTCCCCAATTTATACCCCACACAGCTACCTAAGTCATTTTATTACACTATGGTATAACTATGACACTTCCGTTTGCAATGGTTACCCCTAAATTGATTCTAGAATGAAATATTATTTCATCTTTTTTCTCATCCATTTTATTTCTATTTTGTGTCAATTTCATAAGGTATTAAATTGTTAATACAGTAATATATGTAATTTATATATAAGTAGCTGCTCAAAAGTTTTTAACTGGTGCAAATATATGATAAAAAATTGAGATTAATTTTGGGACTTCTGGCCAAGATGGCGGCTTGGAGGCAAACAGCTGCTTGAGCTCTGCGTTTTCTCTCAGAACTTACTTCATGACAAGCCTCGGAATTAATGCTTGACCGGAAAAGAAACCCACAAATAATCACCAACAGAAGACATCCTTGAAATTCTCCAGAGAAGGTCTGTGTTTGCTTGGAAGAGGGGACGAACAGACTGGGTACAGACTGAGGGCAAGCAGAGAGAGCAAAGCAGGCAGCTTACACTGCTCAGACAAGAGCGGGGAGGGGTGCAATGTCTTCCGTTTCTGCGAAAAGACTTTTACCCCAGTGTGGATACTCCATCTTGGCAGCAAGCCAGGAGCAGCAGAGAAGGTGTAAACACAGGAGGTAAAGAATAAAACCCCCGGAAAGCCAGTGTCTCTCGGGACCCAGCCACCCCCAGCCCCACCCAGAGTGACTCAGTGCATTCTTAGAGCCTCAGAGCACAGAGGCAGCACAGCCATTGCTGTCCTGCTAGTGCCTCACTGGTGTCTCCCGCAGTCTGTAGATGAAGCCCAATAACACTATACAGCCCCATCTTCCCCCCCAGAAACAGACCAGTTGTTTCTCTTGTCAATTTGTTTTCTTTGATTCCCGCTCTGACAAAATGAACAAAAACTTTAAAAGGTCTCTAATCATTAACAGCTTCTGTATGGAGAGAGAGCAGACTTCAAACACTGAGGAGACTAAAAGCAGATTATCTCCAGAGGAATCCCCAAAAGGGGAATATGAGCTGCTCCTTAATACATAAGACTCTGATAGAAGAAATCAAAAAGGCTCTCACAAGAGAACTAAAAGAGAAATGGGAAAAGGAAAGGGAAGCTTGGCAAGAGAGTCTGGAGAAGTTATCCCAGGCATTTAAAGACAGAAAACAAATCATCGAGAAATAAAATTAGTGAGTTGGAAAAAGAAAACAGCTTTCTAAAAACTAAAATAGATGAAATGGAAAAAAATTCCATAGAAGAAAAAAACTCACTTAAAAACTCAATTGGACAATTACAAAAATATATAGAAAAAGTGAGTGAAGAAAATACATCATTGAAAATTAGACTCGAACAAGTACAAGTGAATAACTCAAGGAGAAACCAAGAAGTAGTCAAGCAAAACCAGAAAAACGAAACAATTGAAAAGAATGTCAAGTACCTTATTCAAAAGACAACAGACCTAGAAAACAGATCCAGGAGAGACAATTTGAGAATAATTGGACTCCCTGAAAAATGTGAGGAAAAAAAGAGCCTGGACACTATTTTCCAGGAAATTATCAAAGGGAACTGCCCAGATGTTTTACAAACAGAGGGTAAAATAGACATTTAAAAAATTCATCGATCACCTACTGAAAAGGACCCTAAAATCAAAACACCAAGAAATATAGTGGCCAAGTTAAAAAACCATCAGATGAAGGAAAAAATATTGGAAGCTGTTAGGAAAAAGTAATTCAGATATGGAGGAGCCACAATAAGGATAACCCAGAATCTAGCAGCATCCACATTAAAGGAATGAAAGGCCTGGAATATGATATTCCAAAAGACTAAGGAACTTGGTATGCAGCCAAGAATAACTTACCTAGCAAAAATGAGCATCGTTTTCCAGGGAAGAAGATGGATATTTAATAAAATAAATGAATTCCATCTATTCTCGATGAAAAAACCCGATCTACACAAAATGTCTGATCTTCAAATACAGAACTCAAGAGATTTCTAAAAAGGTAAAAAGAAATCTTGAGAACTATATTTCTGTCACAGAGATATGTAAAGAACACATGTATAATTTGTCCTAGAAACCAGAGGTGGAAAGGAAATTATATCATAAAAAAGGGCAAAGTGGTGGTACTACATCTCATGAAGAGGCAAAGGCAACCTATTATATCTGAGAGAAAGAAAGGAGGGGGATGAACATAATGTGCATCAATTGACATATTCAATTTATGGTGAAACTTCTTCCACTTCATTGAAAAGTGAGAGTGAAGGAGTAAGCTAAGGGGAAGGTAATACAGAAATTGTGAGGAAAAGGGGTAAAATAGGGGGAAGAACCTTAAGGTGGGGGCGGGATACTAAAAAGGGAGGGCTGTGAAAAGCAAGTAGTGTTCACAAGTTTAATACTGGAGAGGGGGATAAGAGGAAAGGAAATAAGCAGGAGTTAACAGGATGGCAAGCAGTATAGAATTAGTCATTCTAACCATAAATGTGAATGGGGTAAACTCCCCCATAAAAAGGAAACAGTTAGCAGACTGGATTAAAAGCCAGAATCCTACTATATGTTGTTTACAGGAAACACACCTGAAACAGGGTGATACATTCAGAATAAAGGTGAAAAGGTCGAGCAGAATCTACTATGTAAAGCCAAAAAAGCAGGGGTAGCCATCCTCATTTCAGATCAAGCAAAAACAAAAATTGATCTAATTAAAAGAGATAAGGAAGGGCATTATATCTTGCTAAAGGGTAGCATAGATAATGAAGCAATATCAATATTAAACATATATGCATTAAGTGGTGCAGCATCTAAATTCTTAAAAGAGAAATTAAGAGAGCTGCGAGAAGAAATAGACAGCAAAACTATAACAGTGGGAGATCTCAAACTTGCACTCTCAGAATTAGATAAATCAAACCACAAAATAAATAAGAAAGAAGTCAGAGAGGTAAATAGAATATGATAGATCTTTGACAAAAGCTAAATGGAGACAGAAAGGAGTAAACTTTCTTCTCAGCAGTTCATGGAACCTATACAAAAACTGATCATATACTAGGACATAAACTTCAAAATCAAATGCAGTAAGGCAGAATTAGCAAATGTATCCTTTTCAGACCACAATGCAATGAAAATTACATTCAATAAAAAGCTAGGGGAAAATAGACCAAAAAATAATTGGAAACTAAATAATCTCATACTAAAGAATGATTGGGTGAAAAAGCAAATCATAGACATAATTAATAACTTCTCCCAAGAAAATGACAATAATGAGACATCATACCAAAATGTGTGGGATACAGCCAAAGTAGTAATAAGGGGAAGTTTTATATCTCTAGAGGCCTACTTGCATAAAATAGAGAAAGAGAAGATCAACGAATTGGGTTTACAACTAAAAATGCTAGAAAAGGAACAAATTAAAAACCCCCAGACAAACATGAAACTTGAAATTCTAAAAATAAAAGGTGAGATTAATAAAATTGAAAGTAAAAAAAAAAACTATTGAATTAATTAATAAAACCAACAAAATAGACAAACCCTTAGCAAATCTGATTTAAAAAAGGAAAGAGGCAACTTGATAGTCTTTTTAAAAATTTTTATTTATTTATAATTTTTTTTGACAGCATGAGTAATTTTTTTTAAACATTATCCCTTGTATTCATTTTTCTAAATTATCCCCTCCCTCCCTCTACTCCCTCCCCTTGATGACAGGCAATCCCATACATTTTACATATGTTACAATATAACCTAGATACAATATATGTGTGTAAATACCATTTTCTTGTTGCACATTAAGTATTAGATTCTTAAGGTATAAGTAACCTGGGTAGATAGACAGTAGTGCTAACAATTTACATTCACTTCCCAGTGTTCCTTCTCTGGGTGTAGTTGTTTCTGTCCATCATTGATCAACTGGAAATGAGTTGGATCTTCTTTATGTTGAAGATTTCCACTTCCATCAGAATACAACTTTATACAGCATTGAAGTGTACAGCGATCTTCTGGTTCTATTCATTTCACTCAGCATTAGCAACTTGATAGTCTTAAAAATAAAAAGGGAGAACTCACCAGTAACGAAGAGGAAATTAGAAAAATAGGAGCTACTTTGCCCAACTTTTTGCCAATAAATTCGATAACTTAAATAAAATGGAAGAATACCTTCAAAAATATAGCTTGCCCATATTAACAGAGGAAGAAGTAGATAGTCTAAATAGTCTCATTTCAGAAAAAAGAAATAGAACAAGCTATTAACCAACTCCCTAAGAAAAAATCCCTAGGACCAGATGGATTTACATGTGAATTCTACCAAACATTTAAAGAACAACTAACTCCAGTGCTATATAAACTATTTGAAAAAATAGGGATTGAAGGAGTCCTACCAAATTCCTTTTATGACACAGACAAGGTACTGATACCTAAACCAGGTAGGCTGAAAACTGAGAAAGAAAATTATAGACCAATCTCCCTGATGAATATTGATGCTAAAATCTTAAATAAAATATTAGCAAAAAGACTACAAAAAATCATCCCCAGGATAATACACTATGACCAAGTGGGATTTATACCAGGAATGCAGGGCTAGTTCAATATTAGGAAAACTATTAGCATAATTGACTATATCAATAACCAAATTAACAAAAACCATATGATCATCTCAATAGATGCAGAAAAAGCATTTGATAAAATCCAACATCCATTCCTACTAAAAACAATTGAGAGTATAGGAATAAATGAACTATTCCTTAAAATAATAAGGAGCATATATTTAAAACCACCAGTAAACGTCATATGTAATGGCAATAAACTGGAACCTTTCCCTGTAAGATCAGGAGTGAAACAAGTTTACTCACTATCATCATTACTATTCAATATAGTACTAGAAATGCTAGCTTTGGCAATAAGAGCCAAGAAAGAGATTCAAGGAATTAGAGTAGGTAATGAGGAAATCAAACTATCACTCTTTGTAGATGACATGATAGTATACTTAGAGAACCCCAAAGACTCTGCTAAAAAGCTATTAGAAATAATTCAGAACTTTAGCAAAGTTGCAGGATACAAAATAAATCCACATAAATCCTCAGCATTTTTATACATTACCAACACAACCCAACAGCAAGAGATACAAAGAGAAATTCCATTCAAAATAACTGTTGATAGTATAAAATATTTGGGAATATATCTACCAAAGGAAAGTCAGGAATTATATGAGCAAAATTACAAAACACTTCCACAAAAATAAAGTCAGATTTAAATAATTGGAAAGACATTAAGTGCTCTTGGATAGGGCAAATGAATTTAATCAAGATGACAATACTCCCTAATCTATTTATTTAGTACTATACCAATTAGACTCCCAAGAAACTATTTTAATGACCTAGAAAAAATAACAATGAAATTCATATAGAAGAACAAAAAGTCAAGAATTTCAAGGGAATTAATGAAAAAAAAAACTCAAATGAAGGTGGCCTACTATACCTGATCTAGAACTATATTATAAAGCAGCAGTCACCAAAACCATTTGGTATTGGCTAAGAAATAGACTAGTTGATCAGTGGAATAGGTTAGGTTCACAGGATAAGATAGTGAATAAAAATAGCAATCTAGTGTTTGACAAACCCAAAGATCCCAACTTTTGGGATAAGAATTCATTATTTGACAAAAACTGCTGGGAAAACTGGAGATTAGTATGGCAGAAACTAGGCATGGACCCACACTTAACATCACATACTAAGATAAGATCAAAATGGGTCCATGATTTAGGCATAAAGATCGAGATCATAAATAAATTAGAGGAACATAGGATAGTTTACCTTTCAGACTTGTAGAGAAGAAAGGAATTTGTGACCAAAGGAGAACTAGAGATCATTATTGATCAAAAAATAGAAAATTTTGATTACATCAAAATAAAAAGCTTTTGTGCAAACAGAACTAATGCAAACAAGATTAGAAAGGAAGTAACAAATTGGGAAAACATTTTTACAGTTAAAGGTTCTGATAAAGGCCTCATGTCCAAAATATACAGAGAATTGACTTTAATTTATAAGAAATCAAGCCATTCTCCAATTGATAAATGGTCAAAGGATATGAACAGACAATTTTCAGATGATAAAATTAAAACTATTTCCACTCATATGAAAGAGTGTTCCAAATCACTATTGAGAAATGCTAATTAAGACAACTCTGAGACACCACTACACACCTGTCAGATTGGCTAAGATGACAGGGACAAATCATGATGCACGTTGGAGGGGATGTGGGAAAACTGGGACACTGATGTATTGTTGGTGGAGTTGTGAAAGAATCCAACCATTCTGGAGAGCAATCTGGAATTATGCCCAAAAAGTCATCAAATTATGCATACTCTTTGACTCAGCAGTGCTACTACTGGGCCTATATCCCAAGGAAATACTAAAGAAGGGAAAGGGACCTGTATGTGCCAAAATGTTTGTGGCAGCTCTTTTTGTAGTGGCTAGAAACTGGAAAATGAATGGATGCCCATCAATTGGAGAATGGTTGAGTAAATTATGGTATATGAATGTTAAGGAATATTATTGTTTTATAAGAAATGACCAGCAGGATGAATACAGAGGATCAGAGAGACTTACATCAATTGATGCTGAGTGAAATGAGCAGAACTAGGAGATCATTATACACTTCATCAACAATACTATAAGAGGATATATTCTGATGGAAGTGAATATCTTCAACATAGAGAAGAGCTAATCCAATTCCAATTGATCAATGATGGACAGAATCATCTACACCCAGAGAAGGAACACTGGGAAATGAGTGTAAACTATTAGCATTATTTTTGTTTTTCTCCCCAGGTTATTTTTACCTTCTGAATCCAATTCTTCCTTTGCAATAACAACAACAACAACAAAATTCGGTTCTGCACATATATATTGTACCTAGGATATACTATAAGATATTTAATATGTATGGGAATGCCTGCCATCTAGGGGAGGGGGTGGAGGGAAGGAGGGGAAAAATTCGGAACAGAAGGAGTACAAGAGATAATGTTGTAAAAAATTACCTATGCATATGTACTGTCAAAAAATGTTATAATTATAAAATTATTTAAAAAAGGAAAAAAATTGAGATTAAAAAACCCAACCAATTAATTAATGATTTTTATAATCTCTTCTAAGTTTAAAATTCTGGGAATTATAATTACTTAAGGCAAATAATTTAGACCTTAATTTCTTCATCTATATAATAAGAGGGTTCAATTAGATTATGTCTATAATCCTTTTCATCTCTAAATTTGGTGAATCTATGTATTAGATATGTTTAAGTAGGAGAACTCTAAAGTTAGAAAGTATCTTTTATAATTGTTATCTTAAAAATAGGTGCTTTAAGAATTCACCTTAGATTCAGAGAACTAATTCAACAGGACAGACATTTATAAAGTGTCTACTATGTGTTAAGTTCCTGAAATGTAAAGAGAAAAATAAAACCACTTAGTATGAGAGTTAGAAAGGATCTCAGAAATGATCTGGACCAAAGTTTTCATTTTACAGTTAGGGAAAGTGAGGAACAGAAACTGGGGTGAACTGCCTAAAGCAACATTAGTGAGTGGCAGAAGCTATATTCACACACAAGCTCCCTGATTCTTAATTTTTGCACTTTTTATTCTACATCTTGAAGGATGTGCAACCTTCCAGAGGACAGATTCAGAAGCAGTGCAAGGAAATTAAAAGAAACAGAATTTTTGGTTCAATCAAAAAACAACAACAACAACAACAACAACAAAGTAATATATAAATATAATATAAAGGTTTATAGATAAAGAGTTGCAATAGAACAAAGAGGCTAGCTAACTCTTATTTTCCAGTTGGAGAAAGTGAATGCCAAGGTTATTTGTTCAAGATCACATAGAGAGTAGGAGGTAATAAAGTAATTAATAAATATTTATTAATCAAACACTATGTGCAAGGTCTATTACTCAGTGCAGGGAATTCTTTGTATTGAAATTCCTTCCACCAATGTAGAATAGGAGCTCATCTATATTCTATAGTTTCAGAGATTAATAGATTTGCCCATTATGATACAATTAGTATGTGTCAGAGGCAGGGCTTTAAACCAGGTTTTCCTGAATCTAAGCCCAACCTTTTATTTATCAGGTCATGTTGAACATCCTTATAAAAGATAAAAATCAATGTCAATCTTCCCTCAAGGGAAGTACAGTTTAGGTGAGTAGCTCAGATATACACAAGACTGGATTTGATAGATGCCCTTTAAATATTACATGATGATACAAGAAGGAACAATATCTTTCTTTTCCATTCTTTGTTTAGCATCTTTCCTTCTCAGACATTTTTTAAGCCTCTTGTTCCTCTCTACTCATTTTGTTAAAGACATATCTGAAACTTCATCAGGGTGGTTACTCTATTCACCGGTTGGATCTTTTAATATTTCCTTTTCCCACAAAATTGATTGCCCACAAAATTGCATTCAGGAATATTTTATTCATAGTCAATATGTAGATAAAATATGTCCTAACTGGCTCTTGTTTAGTGAGATATTCTATAGTTAATTCTCAGCATATGCTCAGAGATTTAATTTTATAGTGATCAACAACACGAGAGGCTATCAGTGTTTCCATGGAGTAGAGTTTTCTAGTGTCCTAATATCAACACTGAAGTCATCTATAATAAGGTCATATTATTTCCCAATATGCTGAATGGGGGAAAAAGTTTATCCTGAGAGTTTTTGAAACATATAGTTTGGCTCCAAAAAATCTCTCATCACTTTTAACATAAATGTAAGTAAGACTTGCAGAAAGAAGTTTGTGCAACCATATTTTTATACAGATGTCAATTATATAGAAGCTTCCCAAAAGGGGCACTAACTTTATTATTGACCTAGTAATAGTCAATTACTATAATTAGCAATCAATTTTACTGTTAGATACATTTGTAGGCCAACAAAGAAGACAAAAGACTGTACTTTTGAGCTATATTGTAGCTTTTCTGCCAAGCTGTACTTGGAGTTTCATAAGGTGAAAAAAAGGAAACTCTTAAGATATAAAAAGCCCTTAAAATCAATTTTTTTATTTAAGAGTATATATGTATATATATGGAAACCTTATAACAAATGACATATTACCAAATGAATTTGTATGCTATCAGTTAAAGGTGAAAAAACTGAGTTGATGGACAGGAGGAAGAGAGGAAAAAAGTATCTGCTTTCCTGTTTTTTCTCTATTCTCTGAAAGATAAGGTAAGAAAATTATTTTCCAGAGACTTGTCATCATTTCTGAATATTATCTAGACAAGCCAAACAAATGCAATGTAAATGAGGAAATTTCAAATCATACAGATCCTGGGGAAATCAGGATTCTGATTGTCCAATTTCCTTTCCATATTCTAGATGTATATAATTAGGTTTATTTTAAATGAGGGAGTATGGTGGAGTGCTAAAGTTTTCAATATTAACAGTTTACATCACATGACACTTTAATGATTCTGAATCAATTTTACATAAAATATCTTCTTTGAACTTTATGACAACCTTTAGAAGTAGTTACTCTAGGTATTATTATTTCCATTTTACAGATAAGGAATTTGAGTGCTAGAAAGATTATGGTACTTTCACTAGGTAATTTTGCCTAGAATATTTATTCAGAGATTAGAAAAAGAAGGTTTACTGACTCTGGGAATCCTTACCTTTATTTAAGTTTTAGATTAAGAGCTACTTCTAACACTAAATCTTGATAGTCTACTTCCCCCATAACTATGTACTTGAAATGACTAGATAGCAAGATGAGTAAGAGTCTTAGACTTTGTATCAGGAAGTTCTGAGTTAGACTCCTGTGTTAGCCCCTTAATAATTAATTTCATAATCCTAGGCAAGTCACTTAATCTCGGTTTTCTCACCTGTAAAGATTCTTACAAAGTTGTTGTAGGATCAAGTGAGATATTATGTTTAGAACTATGCAGCTAGGTAAGCTAGGTGGCGCTATACTGTCTAGAGTGCTGGGCCTGAAATCAAGAAGATTCATGTTCCTAAGTTCAAATCTAGCTTAGAACACTTCCTAGCTGTGTGACCCTGTGAAAGTCACTTAACCCTGTTTGACTCAGTTTCCTCCTCTGTAAAATGAGCTGGAAAAGGAAATGGCAGACCATTCCAGCAAAACTCCAAATAGGGTTACTAAAAGTCAGATATAACTGAACAATAATAATGCTCTCCATACCTTAAAGTGCTATGTAAATGTTAATAACTATTATTATTACTGCTGGTGGGGCTACTACTATACTGCTCCTTCTGCTGCTGCTATTACTACTATGATATCCTCCTTTTCTCTTCCTTTCCTGCACAGTTCTGGTACTACCTCTGATAAGCCTTCTTTACTGATTTCCCAGTTATTAACTATGTCTTTTTGTATATTGACTTGTGCTGACACAGAAGCTCTTTGAGAGAGGGAATATATATATATATATGTGTGTGTGTGTGTGTGTGTGTGTGTGTGTGTGTGTGGGTGTGTGTATACATATATATAAAGTATACATATATTTAAAGTACATATATTGTCTTTAAATCTCCAGAATCTGGTACCTTGAAAGTCTATTTTAAAATGTCTATTGAAATGCTTCCTGACTATTTATATAGTATTGATATTTTAGCTCAGCTCTTTATCACCTTTAATTGATGACTTAAGTTTTAATTTGGTTTGCTTTGAAGTTTATAATTAGCTTTTCATATATTATCTTATTTTTTCCTCATAATAACCCTGTAAAGCAGGCAATGTATGTCCGCATTTTAAGCAAGAATAAATTTAATGAGAGTGCTAGATGATGTTTTGGTGATCACATAGAGTCTGGATTTGAAATCAGGTCTTCTCTGAGTCCAGCTTTAATGTTTTGTTTTATTTTTTCCCTATTATTTTATGCTATTCTCTAGCCGACACTGTAAAATTCATTAAAATTTACAAAATATTTTGATGCATTATTGCATTTAGTACTTATAACAATTTTTTGTAGTAGGCACTATAGACATTAACCACACTTTATAGATAAGGCATTTAACTGTCAGGGATTTAGAATCACTCAATTCAATTAAATTGAATATTTTGATTTTATACAAATTGATTATTTGTATTAAAAGTGTCACATTGGGACAAGCATTGGCTCTGACATCAGTGGGTATAGGTTCAAATCCTGAGTTTGTCACCTACTACTTGTGTGACTTTGGGCAAATTAACTTCATGTATCTCAGTTCCTTTTTAAATAAAATTCATAAATTTTAAGACGATCTCTAAGATGCTTTCCCTTTTGTAACTATACATCTAGGAATTAAATTAAAATATTTAATAAGCATCTGCTATAATTAATTGTCCTTTCCATCAATATTCTTTCAGGTACCTAGGGTCATACATAGATTCAGAGTTAAGCTTGATTCTTTCACTATCATTCACTATTCAATCAGTTGCCAAATCTTGTTAATTTCTACAAAATATTTTACAATCAACTATTTCTTCCTACCATACTGACATTTCTATTTAAAATCCTCATTATTCATTCCCCAGATAATTACAATGGCTTCCTAGTCTTCACTTTATCCTCTACACAGCTTCCAAAATAATTTTCCTTATGGATATATTTGACCATGTCACTTCCTTACCCAATTCTCCTGTAGATCTCTATGCCTCTAGGAAACACTCTCAATCTCTCTCTCTCTCTCTCTCTCTCTCTCTCTCTCTCTCTCTCTCTCTTTCTCTCTCTCTCTCTCTCTCTCTCTCTCTTTTCTCTCTCTTTTTCTCTCTTTCTCTGTCTCTCTCTCCTCTCTCCTTTATTTTTTTCTCTCTATTTCCCTACCCCTCTTTACATATTCATATAAAGTATACATCTATATGTGTGTACATATACATTTGTATGTACATATATGTATATAAGAAAAGAGAGGAGAGACAGAAAGAGACAGAGACAGGAGGGGGAGGGGGAAAGAGAGAGTTAAAGAGATAGACACAGAGAGACACACATAGAGAAAGAGAGACAGAGAGATGGGAGACTGGATTTTAAAAACCATTCACAACATGGTCCCAACCTATCCTATTAATGTCAATTTGCATTACTTCCTTTTCTACATTCTACAATCCAGGCAAACTCATCTTTACCGTGTTTTTCCCCTCCCCCCACATTACTCTTATCTCCTGTTTTTAGGTCCACTTTTGTCTTGTAGGCCCACCTTATTTTTTCTTTAGAGACTTTTTCTTCAAGACTGAGCTCAAGCTTCTACATCAGACCTTTCCTGATCTTCCTAGTTGTTTGTGCTGTACCTTCCTAATTATATTATATTTATTTTATATTTCTTCTGTTTATATTTCTTCTGTACATATTTGTATATGAATATATTGTCCCCCTTAAGAGAATATAATCTTGAGACTAAAGATTGCTTTTTTGTATTTGAGCAAATCTTTAAGCAAAGTGTCTGCACATAGCAGATGCTTGGTAAATCCTTGTTGATTGTTCAGTATACTGGGGCTAGGAACTCACAAGGGAGGTCTAGAATAAGAATTTAATTTCATGTTATAATTAAACTCTAAAAATCTACTTCATAATGCTTTTCTATAGCAGGGATCTCATATAAGGCAAAGAATTTTCTTTTCCTGTTCTCACTTAGTTGAGAATGAGTACAAAATGGAGTAACTGAAGATAGCAATTGAAAGGTTAGCTTAGAAGATTTTTTGTTGTAAAAATTGTTGTAAAAATATTATGAATGCTATAATAGAAGACTTATTAATTATTAGCTAATTCTGGTGAGTAGGATAGCACAATATTGTAACTCATGACAATTTGATTACCATTGGAAATTTGAAAAATAGATTTGATAGTATGCATGATCTAAATGAAAGACTAGTCTTGACTTGGTAGGCAATACTTTGGAATATTTCATATCTAAACATTATTGAAGTTGCTCATAAGGGACAGATAATTTAATATTGACATAACCTTAAATAAATTGAAAAAGCATAAATCAGAGTAATGAGATTCATAACCCTGTTAATATTAATGGGGCAACCTTTTGGGAAGCATGGTAGAAAATCAAAGAAACTAAGAACTCTAGATGTAAATGATGAGATGAAGTAATGAATAAAAGATTGAGTATTTTGTTTCAGTCTCTTCCTAAGTTAGAGCTACCATTAGAAATAGTGCTTATATCTAATCAGAAAATAGAACATAAAATTCTAAGGAAAAATTTTTAATTCACTGCTCAAAACATCATAACCTGACCTCTTTAGTCTTCGTATAGAAGAATAGAATTCTTCTTAAATTAATCTTTGTATTCACCTCAAGTAACAAGGTTGGAAATCTTTATTTCTAAGAACTCCTGATTTGCAGAAACTGTTCTATTGAATGATTAAAAATCCGTTTTATAATTGGTAGCATTTATGTAGCTATTTAAGTTTTACACAATACTATGTACATGTTATCCTATTTGTTCCTCCAACTTGATGAAATGAGTGTTATTATTATTATTAACTCTATTTTACAGATGAAGCTGAGAGCAATTAAGTGACTTCCCACTGTCATACATCTAGTAGATATCTGAGCTAGAATTTGAACTCAGATCTACCTAATTTTCACATTCTATCCACTGTGTCACCTGATAATCATTATCATTATCATTAAATTATTACCAATTACTTTATCAGTCTATAATTTTACCAATAATGGAATGGCCATCATTTTAGCCTATAAGATCAAGGAATGAAGAAAGAAAGAAGAGGATGCTGCATCAATATCTATATGAAGAAAAATTTCCTTATAGCAAAAATTGATGAGGATGGGAACAAATTGCTGAGAAAAAAATACCCAATTCCTTCCTCAGATAACCTTAAAAAGGCTCTTAGCTAAATGGGTCTAAGTAGGAATAAATGGTTCTTTGCTTTCTAGGTTCAAGGAACATTCCTATAGAAAGTTCTATTAGTATGCGGCCCAAAGAACTATTTATAAAATCAACTGGTTATTAAAAAGATAGTTGAGTTTGGCCAGTTGGGCAATTTGAAAAGTAACTGTTTGTCACACCATTTTCTTTACTATTTTTTTTTTCTTTTACCATCTTGGTTTTCAAACTGATTTGTTTGTGCATCATTTATTGGAGCTGGATTTTTAAAAATCAGAGTTTGGTTTTCTTTCATTTTATAGACTCATACAGAGATAAAACATTAAGTTCTTCCTATGCCTCAGGTGATATGCTAAATATGATGGGGTTGGGAGATGGGTAGGGGAATGTACATAAACAAGCAAAAAGGATAGTATTCATTCTCAAGGATCTTAAATTTCAATGGAGAAAAACAACACAAGAAGGAGAGCTGTTTATATAGTCTATAAATTAATGATCTCTAAAGTATTTCCCTGCTCTAAATCTGGGATCATGAAATGATGACTATCCAGAGGAGGAGCAGGGGATAAACACAGTTATATTTATGGGTGATCCTGGACTATTCATTAGAGTACATAAAACTAATGAATTCAAGCCAGGTGAGGGAGTAGGATAAGAGACACTATACCTGAAAAAATGCAAGAGAAGGTGATGATATATTAGTTATTGGATAGTCTTGAATTCTGGGTTTAGCTATAGGTTAAAGAATATGGCTATATGGAGAGTTATTCTCAGAGTACCATGAATGGCTATGTGTTAGGAATTTGAATATCCTGTAATTACTAGGTTCTAGGAATGGTCATGTTTTATAAGGAAGAAGGGTTAGGGAAATAAGAGATAACTCTATCAGCAATTGCTAGATAATATGGTAAAAATCTCTGATATTTTTGTGTAGTACTTTTCAGCAAGGTAGTTCAGTGGATAGACTTCCTGGCCTGGAGTCAGGAAGACCCATCTTTTTGATTTCAAATCCATCCTTAGACACTTAACAACCATATAACTCTGACACCCATTTGCCTCAGTTTCCTCATCTGTAAAATAAGCTGGAGAGGGAATTGGCAAATATTCAGTATCTTTGCCAAGAAAACTCCTAATAGGGTCATAAAGAGTTGGATATGGTTGAAAACAACTGAGCAGCAACATGTCCATTTTACAATTGAAGAAACTGAAACTCATAGAGACAGGACTTGAGAGTTAAGTGACTGTCACTTTTTGCTTCCATATCTGGAGTATCCTCTTTCCTTCCCTTCCCCTTAGAGAGTCCTTCTCTTTCTTTAAGAAATAGCTCCAACATTATCTTCTGTATGAAGCCTTTCCTGACTTTTCCTCCTCAATTGCTAGAACCCTCCCTTCACAACTACCTTTTTTTTTTTTTAACTATTTTGCATATATTTTTAGTCATTAAATTTGTATTCATATTAAATATATGTTTTCATGTTTGTTTTCACTATTAGAATGGGAACTCATCAAGAATAGGATTATTTCATTCAGTATTCTTGTATCACTGGATGCCTAGCACACCAATGCCTGATGTATGGTAGGGCCTTAAGAAGTACTTCTTACCCAAGATTAAAGGATTTCTAATTCTAAATCCATTTCTCTTTTCACTATAACCTTGCTCCCCTTGACAAGAAACACAAAGGATTCCTACAGGAATATTATGCCTGGCACATTGGTAGATGCTTCTAAGTACATTAATGGCTTCTTCAATTCCTTTTTCTAAAATTAGTTTATTTAAGTATTTTATTTTTTTCCCATTAATATGAGTAATTTGTATTTTTGTATATATTCATTCATTTCCTTAAGACTGTCAAATTTATAGGCACACAATAGGACAAAACAGCTGCCAATAATTGTCTTAATTGCTCCTTTATTGGTGATGAATTAATACCCTTCATTTTTGATAATAGCAAATTTGTTTTTTTCTTTTATAAATGAAATTAATTAATGACATATCTCTTTTATTGTTTTCCTCTTACAAAACCACTTTCTAATTTCATTTATTAGTTCAATGGTTTTCTTACTTTTAATTTTATTTTCTTGAATTTTCAGTGTTTCCATTTTGATGTTTAATTGGGGATTTTTAATTTGTTCTTTTTCTAGTTTTTTTTAGTTGCATGACCAATGCATTGAATTTGCTTTTTCTCTATTTTATTGATATAAACATTTAGAGATATAAATTTCTCCCTAAATACCACTTTGATGGCATCTCATAAATTTTGGCATGTTTTCTCATTGTTTTCTTGATTTGTTTCCTTAATTTGTTCTTTGACTCACTTTTTAAAGAATTAGATTATTTAAATCCCAATTAATTTTTATTTCCATTTCCATTTTACAATATTTAGTGTCATTTTTATTGCATTATGATCTGAAAAGGGTATGTTTTTTATTTCTGATTTCTGCATTTGGTTATAGGATTTTAAGTCCTAATTTTCATGTAGGTGTCATGAACTGCTAAGGCAAAAATATTTTTCTATTCCAATTCTGTTTTCTACAAAGATCTATCATATCTAAATTTTCCAGAATTTTATTCACCTCCTTATTTTCTTGTATATTTTGGTTAGATTTGTCTAATTCTGAGAGGGAAAGTTGAGGTCTCTCAGTAGCATTGCTTTATCATCTATTTCTTTCTGTAATTCATTTAATTTCTCATTCAAAATTTTAGATATACCATTTGGTGCATATGTATTTAGGATTGATGTAACTTTATTGTTTCTGGTACCTTTCAGCAAAATGTAATTTCCTTCTTTATTTTAATTAGGTCTATTTTTGTTTTTGCTTTGTCTGAGATCATGAATGGTACCTCTGCTTTCTTTGCTTCAGTTGAAACATAATAGATTCTGCTCCAATCCCTTATCATTCCTCTGTGTATCTCTCTGATTCAAATGTGTTTTTTATAAATAACATATTGTAGATTCTGATTTTTAAATTATTCTGCTATCCTCTTCTTATGGATGACCTCATCCCATTCACAATTATAGTTATGATCACTAATTATATTTCCCTCCCTGATATTTTTTACTTGCTTATTCCCTGTTTCTTATCCTGTCCAACTCTCACAAGTGTCTGATAGTCTGCTTTTATTCATTGCTCCTATCTCTGATCATATAAATTTCAATCCCTTCAAATATTCATATAGATAAATAACATGAAATTGATTATCTTGATCATAATAAAGCTTTTTAAATGAAATCCATTATAAAGGTCCAATCGTCTCTAAGTTATCCTTCCAGCCTGCCATCTCAACTCTGTCCCAGACTAGACTCAGTCCTTGCCCTCCTGCCCTCCTCTTTTATCCTAGCAGAGATTGTAGTGAGAATTCAACAGGCCTTGTGAGAAAATTACTTCAACCAATGAACTTGCTCCTCCCAAAGGTTGTGTAAACTCCTTTTCAGAAGTTCAAAGGTGCAAACTCCCCCTAAAGGCCAGAACTAAAGGTGTGAATTCTGAGCTAGAGAATTGCCCAGACAACCTGAGTTCTCACATTGTAATCCTAACAATCCATCATTATTTTTAATGGGTTGATCTAATCAACTAGAATAAACAAAGAGGATGAAAGATGCATACTTTCTAGTAATGACAATCAGTCCACAGATTTGGAGGTTTTTTCTTTTCTCCTTTTATTCCTTTCTCTCTTTCTCTCTAAACTCATTTCCTCTCACATATACACATATACATGCCCTACAAATATGCATGAATGTGTTGGCAAATTCTAGACAATGATTGTCACAAAGTCGAATAAAATTATAAAATGAAGGCAGTTTGCACTTGGAAAATTCTGTTTCTGACTCATGTAAAATTCCATCTCTCACATACTAATATTCTCCTGATTATTTCTTGATGACTTTATATCATGGAAAAATACCATTTTGGAGACAAATTTCAGATTACCCAAGGATAGTAGAAAGACAAATACTGAGTATTACTATCCTGTAGAACATTACCAATGATAAGGAATGGAATCTGAGAATCTGAGAAATGGAATAAAAGGTTTATCTCTAAGGATTATAAAAGGAGATATAATAATCTAGTAGTAAGACAAAGGAAATGTAAAAAAATGGAATTCTGCCCAAGACATTAAAATATCTAGATAAAAATCTCCAGTATGTTGGGGAGATCAATGAAAATGGTTGGAGAGACATGAATGAAAATTAAATGGCATAAAATATATATGGCAGGCTTTTGATCTTTATGCAAGAGAATAGTATAATACCTAGGAAATCAAAATTGATGAAAATATAAAAATAAAGATTTATATATTTACTCAGAAAACCACATGCTCACATATTCACATATATATACATAGTTAGAAGCAGAAAGAGACAGGACAGAAAAATACTTAGAGGAGAAGGAAAAAAAGAAGATGAAGACAAAGGAAGGGAGGAGGATGATAAGAGAAGAAGAAAAAGAATTTTTCTGCACAAGGAAACTTACTACTTTTTAAGTAATAACTTTATCAACAACAAAATAACCTTGAAAGGAGAGCATTGGAAGTATAGAAGTGGAGAGTTGGTATTCATAACATTATGGGTGATAATGAATTTTAAAATTTGCTCACTAAAGACCATCCACTTTATTTTACACAATTGATTTTTTACTTGTAAGAATAGGCATACTTTTTATAATGAAATTCATTAAATATCATCAAATATATCTACTAAAATTTATTAAGAAATAAAGCAACAGGACTACTTTTTTTCAAATTTAAAATTATTTAGTAGTACTAATAGCAGCTTTTATTAAATGCTTACTGTAAAGGGAAGAATGTTCTGAACAATGAAGGCTTTGAGTTTTGTAGATACTTGGTATATGGCCTTGCTTGATGGATGAGAGTTAAAATAGCCAGAAAAGATTTAAAAATTTATATATAAACAGAAAAAAAAAATGATCACAACTTTATCAATATAGTTTTGCCTACACTAGTGCATTTGTTTCTTATAACTACCCTGTGAGATAGTCTTTGATTAAAAAAAAAAAAGCTATAAGTAAGGAAGGAAAGAAACAGACATTTATCAAAAGATTATTTTGTGCCAGGCATTATGCTGAGTGCTGGAAATTATCTATCTATCTATCTATCTATCTATCTATCTATCTATCTATCTATCTATACACACACACACACACACACACACACACACACACACACACACACATATATATACACACAAAACAACATACAAAAGCTGGAGGACAGAGGGGAAGACACCCAGCATTGAGGCATAATTTCAAAATCTAAGAACCAGGAATAGGAACAGAAGATTAATGGGCTTCACTTTGCCACAAAATCAAAAGAATTCAAAAGAATTCACTATTGGGAAGAGGGGACAGACCTTACAGAGAAGTGTTTTAGGAGACAGGTCATTGGGTGGTTGGATGTTCCAGGACAAAGAGGTCTCAGTTGCAAAGCTATAATAGTAAAATAGTTCAAATAGGACAGAAAGAACATAGTCAGGCTCCTTCCTACTTCCACAAATGATCCCTTGATCCTAAAGGAAATTAAGTATGCTGCATATTGAATTTGGTCTTGAAGACAAAGTCAGAAAGAAGTGTTTTTCTTAATGTTATTTAAATCTCATTCTGAATTCTCTAGGCATTTATCTGAATGACTTTCTTCCTTTTTAGAAGAAGCAAAGAATCCTTAAAAGGAGAATTTTTTATGTGGTTTAGTTGTATAGAAAATCCTGAAATTGACAGCAGAAGCTTGATCGACTACAAAATGTTTCTAGAAATTGCATCAGGAAGATAATATGTATGTTGATACATATTCATAAGCCCTTTGATACTACAGAAATGGTACAAAAGTTAAAAGTTCCTAAAAATTGCATCAGGAAGATAATATGTATATTGTTGTATGTTCATGAGGTGCTTTGATACAAAGTTACCAAATAACCAAAGTTAAAAGATGAATAACATTTTAAGTAGGCAATACAATTGCTTTCTTTAAAACATTGGGTAAATAATCTAGAAAGTATTTTTATATTTTTTCCCTGCAAATAAAACAAGAAACAAATATAATGCTTACAGTAACTTGATTTTTTAAATACAAACTTTCTGTTTGGTCCAGGATTGAATTTCTGGCAATAATATGCTCTGTAGCATGTTGGACCTAATTCTGTCTAAGAAGTCTCTTTACTGCTTAGAACATCTGCAAAAATAATTGTATCTGTAATGAACTGGTAAGGGATTTGCCCCACCCCTTGTTGAAGGATGAGGGCTTTGACAGGGGTAAATTTCTTTGCCAGATTTTTTTGTTGGTTTGGGAATTTGCCTTTATGTCACTAGAGAATGCTTCACCACTGTGGGAAGTCCTGAACTCCAGATTCTTGTGGATTGGGATTGGAACTTTATAA
This sequence comes from Sminthopsis crassicaudata, assembly GCF_048593235.1. Lineage (NCBI taxonomy): Eukaryota > Metazoa > Chordata > Mammalia > Dasyuromorphia > Dasyuridae > Sminthopsis > Sminthopsis crassicaudata. Next base: position 94,620,591 of record NC_133620.1, on the reverse strand, counting down.
TCTAATCCTTGAAAAGTCTGACTGTACAAAAAAAAAAAAAAAGAGTATTTTGAGAGGCAGTACAGAAAGATGAAATGTGATAAAGTAAACATTTGAAAACTTGATTACTACAGCTGTTGTTCATGAAGGATACCTCTTCTCAGGATTGTTATTTGACTTGGAAGTCATTCTTCTATTATCTTACAATGTCAAAGAAAGAAATGAATTTAGAAATATAAATAGGGAAGAAAATTTTCTGTAGAATGTTCTTAATTAATAGGCTAATGTTGCAAAAAAATAAAAATAATAAAAATCCTGTGAGGAGGATAAATACATGTTATGGAACCCTGAAGGAGGGCCCTGGGGAGAATATCAAATCTTGTCATAGAATCTGGTTTCAATTTTTTTGGTTAGTCACTTATGATCTTGGGCAAATCTTTTAATTTCTAAAATATCTTCCAGCTCTGAATCTTTGATTTACTGATATAAGTACTCTCTGTCTCTATCTCTCTCAGTCTGCCTGTCTATTTGTGTTTCTCTCATATATATACACATGATACATGTGTATATACATCACACAAATACTATTCATGAAGAATAAAATTTAGGATTGTCTTATTATATTATTGAAATGTTTTTTCTCCTCTCAGTTTGATGTGATCATTGTATAGTATATCATCAGATCTGCTTAGTTGTTTTTTTTTTTTTTTTAATTACATGTTCCTAAAGATTTACTTTTGAACTTATAACTTAGGTTTCCAGAATGTGGTTGTCTTGAATTCTAGAGGTAACCTATAGGTCTACACTTTTAATGCAGTAATTCATGAGTCCCTACATCTATGTTGAATAAAACTAGTTCTTAGCAAAGGCATTTGCTTAAGTGATATGCTATAGTAGTAGTTACCAAGCCCTTCTCCATATATAAATGTGGGGTGTGATCTCGCACAAATTCATCTAGGAAGAATGACATCAAATTTGGAGTATAATGGTAGTGAGTATGCCGTGTAGAGTGTATTTGTGACAAAGACACATGTTCTGATATAGCAGAGCCAAGAATTCATTTCCTTCTTTAGAAAATTTTTTTATTATTAATTAAAGCCTTTTATTTTCAAAACATATGCATGGATAATTTTTCAACATTGAGCACTGCAAAACATTATGTTTCAAATCACCCCCCCCTTTCCCCCCCCTTCTCCTATATGGTTTTGTAGAATCTTTCATGTTCCTAAAGTCTTTAACTGGTTTGATTGTAGTGGGTATATCTTTTCATAGCCTAATGGTCAGTAGTTTACTTTCAAAAATACATGGCATAGTTCAGGATAGACAGAGAATGAGACATTTCTGCCTCTTTCCCTTTTAGGGGTCTCCCCCTTCCTGCCCCAACATATATCTTGCAGTATTCTACTACACAATTGCTTTAAGTTTTGATTGTTTTGACCTTCTCAGAGTTTAATTACTTAAAGCCCCAGAGTCTCAGATAATTTGCTTTTGCAGTCAATCATATTGTTTCCCTCTTAAGTCAATCAGAGAGGTGTTACACTTTCATAAAGGAATAGATGCATCATTTAGAGTTCATTTAGCATTTCATTAATATCTTGTGATTACATTCTGAACCTTCTGTGACTACATCAATTAAGGTGTGTGTGTGTGTGTGTGTGTGTGTGTGTGTGTGTGTATTTTGTACATGATGGTGGTGGGACCTTCCCTTTACTAGTTCAAAATAGAATGTTATGTGAGGTCCAATGGGGGAGCTCAGGAAAGGCTGCATGGATATAATTGAATACAAATTTTTTTTTTTATATATATATGGCTAATTGTCTGCAACCATGTACAGTGGTTTCAGTAAAAAAAAAAATTAGGAATTAATTCTTAACAATATACACTATTTAAATATTTGGTTTAAAAACACATTAACTTTTTTATTTGCTTTTATTTAATTATAAAAAAAAAATCAAAAGACTAATATTTTCTTTCTTCCTGAACAGATGAGAATAAAGACATGATTTGCCATGTTTTATTCAGAAAGCTATCCACTTTCAACATGGAGTGATGGATCCAGGAAGGAGTAAATAGGGGGGAGGTCTTCTTTAGTCAAGCTTTCCCAGTAGAGCTTTATTCTTTTATTTGGAAAGAGCTCTCAAAATATAAGTTGTATCCATATTCAAAAGTAAATACAAAAATACATTTTAAGAATAAATACAATTACTTCTGGAGTTCTTTAACACTTCTATTGTACAAGAAGGATTAGATATGGAATTCAAAAATGTCATAAAATGTGACATATAAAAATTGGAGAGACAGTTTTTGGGTAATTAATCATTTTATTAATTATTGCTAGTGGATAATTAATTAAAGGAGTCAATAGTGTTACACCCCTATGGACTACTCTAACCTGGTAGCTCCCCTTAGAGCTACTCTTAATGGCCCTCCATTGACAGCACCGCTAGGCCACACTTACCTGTCTTTGGGCACCAACCCGGATCCCATAGAGACAGACCACCAGAAGGTAGGGGTGAAGCGAAAGAGAGCTTTATTCTGAGCATATATTTATACCCCACTGATGATATGGGGGAAAAGGGGGGTCTTCTAGGAACCTGGGATAATGGGATTGGCCCGAGAAGAAGTACTAGGCTTTGAGAGCACTAAGGAGGGAGGCGTGGTACCTGGAATCAGACACCGCTTCATGGGGCTATGCCCCCCTCCACATAGGACTTACCTGTGCCTCAGAACCTCTCATTCCTCAGGTCCTCCCATATGCTTTGAACTGCATTCCTTGCTTCTAGAGGCTTTTTAACCCTTTCAAATGGCATTCTTGAATGTCAAAGAACCCCCATGGAACCCAGTCAATGTTTACATGCTCTTAGAAAAAAAGGGTTCCTGAGAATGGCAGTTAGCTCTAATTGGTTACCCATTAATGAAAAAAAAAAAGAATATTATAATTCTAATGAAGCGCTTGTGACAGACTCTGATCACTCTCTCCCAGACCACTCCCAGCTTTGAGCAATCTAGACAACTGATCTATCTCTATCCAGAACAGAATATAATGGGCTTTCCTACTTGAGTGGCATCTGAATAAAATTGAGGAAAAAGATAAACCAATCTCATTATCAGCTAAGTCTTTCAGATGCTAATTTGACCTAGAAAAGAATGCAGATCTAGGAAGGGAAAAAACAAACAAACAAACAAACAAACAAACCTGGATCTCCCCAATAATTGGTCATTTAATAATTATTTCTCTTAAGTCCAAGTTCTTTCTCTGTCATTTACTAACTGTGCTAATAAAACTGAGGCACAGTTTCCTCTATGTAAAATGGAGACAATAAGGTGCATAAATCACATGATTATTGTGAGCATAGGGTACTTTGTAAACTTCTTAGATGCCATAGAAATATATTTTATTATTACAAATAAATAAACGATTTAAGTGTAAAATAAACTGTAAGAAGTAATAAATAAGCTGGTAGATCTTAAAACAGGACAAGATAAAATATATGATCAATATCTAAGAATTTGCAAATCTCTCAAGTTCCATGGCTTACCTCATTCAGTTCCCAGCCTTACTGGACAAATTTTCTTGAAAGAATCAAAGGTACACAGTGGAAGGAGGAATAGTCAAAGGTATTATCCAATTCACTTTTATATTTCTCTCAAGAATGAAGATGTGCAATAGAGGGGAGAAGAAATCTTTGGCAAGACTAATGAAGGAATTATACCACTACAGGACCTCAAAGGGATGAGCTATACATCTGGTTCTGGAATAGATAAGAGAGATCAAGCCAAACACAAAAAAAAGAGAACTGAATTTCAGGGCTACCTTGTATTGAGTTCAAATGGGAAATAGTAATCATTTTGTAATCACAAAACATTATATAAAGTACAATAATGGATTCTAAGATCAAGTCAACAAGTCCCATTTATTAAGCATTTACTATGTGCTAGGTATTATACTAAGTGCTATGGATAGAAAGAAAAGCAAAAACCAGTCCTTGCTCTTAGAGTGTTAATAATCTAGTTGGGAAAGCAATATTCATAAAACAAAACACAACACAACAACAACAACAAAACTATACAAAAATGTATAAAGGATAAATTAGAGGTTAGCTCAGAAGGAAGGCACTTAGCTTAAGGAGAACTGAAAATGATATCATAGAAAGTAAAATATTAGCTGAAATTTGAAAAAAGTCCGGGCGACCAAGAGATAGAGCTGAGAGTAGAAGGAGATTCAAGTAGCAGCATGGGGAGTGGAGGGAGTTCAGGGAAAAAACTCACAAATACATTAATAGATTTACACAAAGATGGCATTTTGTAGACATATATACATGGGCGGGGAAGTAAATATTATAGAATGTTTTTCAATGCCTTTGACTGGGATGGATTTACACATATGTAATCAAGAATAGCCAAATATTTATGCTACTAAAGAAAGCATATAATTATGCTGACAAGTCTACCCAATACGTAGTGACATGAGAGAAATGAATCTAAGATTTGTACTTTAGAAATACTGACATCTTTACTTATCTCCCAGATTGTTATGGGAAAAGTGTTTTATAAATCTTAAAATGCAGCAGACATATGAATAATTATTGATATTATAAACACAACTAATTATTTTAATTAAAACATTCAGCACAAAGTTTAGGCCAACTACTAAATATCCAAATACATGTTAGTTATAAATTTTGAATAAGCACATATAAACTACATGAAAGCACTGTTGTTAAAAAAAAGATCTCCTTATGAACAACAACAAAAAACAAATTGAACTTTAACATAACAGTGAAAATTGTAGATATCCACATTTTTATTCAGTCTTAAAAAAATCCCATAGTTAATTCTTATTCATGTGTAACTGACTACTGTACATCAATAGTATTTTCAATTCTCAAATCGATAGCCTAGATGTTTTCAGAAAAAAACTAATTAGTCTCACTGAGGGGTTACTGTGTTAGGCAGGGGAAAAACCCACTGCTACTGATGTATTGACTGCACAGTCAACTGGATGGAAGCAATTTTTATCCTCCCCCTAAGAGGTCAATTTAAGTGCTCTGGGCAATACATGAGAAGTATAGCAGCTTTAAGGACTATGTCTTCTGTTGTTATGCTTAGTACCATTAATAGCACTTTGTTTAGATTTGGGAAAATTACACATTTTACTTTGGATGCAGATTTTACCAAAATGCAGCAGGAATGTTCAAAAGTTAGCATATGTCTGTGGATTATATCATACAACCTTAAAATAGATCCCAAGCTATTAATGCTTCTTTAGAGCCCACAATGGAACATTCCCACTGAAATTAGAATAGATGGGCAATTTAGATACAGTTCCCACCTTAAATGTATTGAACACAGTTTGTCTTCTAACCCTTCTTTGGTTTAACTATCAGGACAACAGAATACATATCTACTAGCTGCAGCAAAATGAAAGTCAAGTAAGCTCTTAGAGTCATATGACCAATGAGTGTGCCAAATCCTTATCAAATACAATGATTTTAATGTTTGTGTGGTTAATATTTATTTCTATTGGCAACCAGACAACTAGTTGAATTTTTACTTATTTATTTTAGAAACTATTTCTAGTCAGACATAGTAAGTGATAGTATGGTTAAGGATCATTGATTTTTGAGCTAGAAAGAAACTTGGAAGCCATTGGAAAGCCACTCTTCATTTTAAAGATGAAATAGAGACTTACCCAAGGTCATAGTTATTAGGTGTCTGGGGTAGGATTTGAACCCAGATCTTTCTTACTTTAAGTCCAACTCTTTATTTACTAATCCCTGATCCCTCTTATCTTGAAGGCCTAGAATAATTACAACTTATAAATAGTAAATCTGAATCCAAATCAATGGATTAATTTATTTGAAAATAAAAAAAAAAACTTGTTATTCAGTTGTTTCAGTCTTGCCTGATTCTTTGTTACTCCCTTTGGGGTTTGCTTGGCAGATATACTGAAGTGGTTTGCCATTTTCTTCTTCAGCTCATTTTACAGATAAGGAAACTGAGGCATATGGGGTTAAGTGACATGTCCAGGATCACACAGATAGTAAGAGATGTTTTTAGGTTATTACAATTCTGATTTAGAGCTACAGTAAGAGGTAGAAGAAAGACCTAGATAAAATCAGAAGAACTGATGAGATTTGGCTCTTCTATTTATTAACTATGTAACTTTGGGAAACTCATTGAACTTTTCTGAAGTTCATTTTCCCCATCTTTAAAAGGAGAATAAAATATTTGTATAATTTACATCATAAAATTATTAGAATCAATTGATTTAATATTTAATTAATAAATTGCTCTCCAAATGTAGGCTATTATTGACACAAGTCTATTTTGACCTATTTTGCATTATATTAACTATATGGTACCTTCAATGCTTTTGGAAGTAGATGTAATGCAAAATTATAGAATCATAGTGTTAAGAATCTTGTAGCTCAAATTAACTTGTTATTTCTAAATTAATAAATGAGTTAATAAATAAAATTTTATTTTCAAAAACATGTACAATATTTATGTATACATATGTATATGACATATTTACTAATATATGTACAGAGATACATGCATATGCACAGAGACATAAAGATACACATCCCATGCATTCATGCATAAAATTGCTACAACAATAAAAGAGGTTGTAAGATTATATGATTCAAAACCAAGTAACATCATTGGTAGATTAATGCTATTAATGTTTGTATACATAAATGCTTGGAATCATGAACTGTGTAGTTTATCAAATGCAAGCCAGAATCCTCTCTCCTCTTATTTAGAGGCTATAAAAAGATAATATTGGAGTCCCAATGTCCATTGTTTAATTCTTCTCATACTTTTTAGCTGTGTGGTTCTTGGAGACTGCTTTAATATCACTGATTACCTGCTTATACAAACATATGAGGATACATATAGTAAAAATTTACAAGATGGTTGTAATGATCAAATTACTTATTGTACATATAGAGTGCCTTGCAAAAATTAAAGCAATAGTCGGTATCAATAAACATTCATTAAATGCTTGTTATGTGTCAAGGATTGTACTAAAACATGGGGATACAAAGAAAAAGTGAAAACACTGCAGGGTTCTCCTATCCTAATGAGGGAGAAAAATGTAAGCAACAATATACATATAAGATATGCATAATACAAATGGAAAGTAGTTGTTGTTTATCCTTCATTTTCCAAGATGATCATAACATTAGAGAAGTGATACCGTGACATGCAAGTGAATTGGATTTCAATGAGGGAGGTCTGTGGAAAGTCACCTGCCTCACTTTCCTCCCTCTCCCCCCCAGAGCCACCTGGGTTCAGTGGCCAGATATAGATCAGGATGACTGGAAATGGCTCTGGATCCAATGGAAGACTTTAATCTTTTTAAGTTAAAATTTTTAATGGATCTCAGTTTAACTGAAGCAAATGCACATTTCGTGATTAAGTCTAAGTAAGAAAAGAGGCAAAGGATGTCTTTTTTATTAAAAAAAAAAAAACAACAAGCAAACAAACAAAACCTCAAAACAAACAAACAAACAAAAAAATCAGTCTGGGAAGGGAAGATCCTTAGGGTTTCTGGCCAAAATAGAAACAAATGCTATTTACATTCATTTTGAAGAAATTATCAGTGGAAGGTAGCCAGAGTAATTGGGTTTAAGTCCTGGTCCTTAAGTAAGAAATCTAGATGTCTTCCCGAGGATTCAGAAAGCAAAATTTACATTCCTTTGGGCAGAGCACCTCAGAAAAGGAAAGGAAAGAAAAAGAAAAGAAAGAAAGGAAGGAAGGAAGCAAGGAAGGAAGGAAGGAAAGAAAAAAGGGATATAGAAAGAAAAATAGAAAGGCTCTAAGAGGGAAAGCACTGGACTGATGGTAGTGGTGGTAGGTGGAACAAAGGAAAAGGTAGATTTGAGTTAAGTCTTAAAGGAAGCCTGGAAAAGGAAAAGATGACACAAAAGATATAGAGTGGCTGGAAGGAAAAATAAGTGCAACCCATTATTATCTGGGTGAAAGGAGGTGGAATGTGCATAAGGAAAATCCTTCTTTAAAAGGTAAGCTTTGAACTGAGTCTTGAAGGCTGCAGGAAAAACAAAAGGTGAAAGTGAAGAAGAGCATGCTAGGCTTGGAGATGGGAAAGGCAGCAGAAAGACCTGGAGGTATGAAGATAATAGCCATAATTTCACTGATTAAATAATCGCTTTATCCTTGCAGATGATGACCAGTTCATGCTTTATCATTCTGTTTAATTCTTACTAGTGACTTCCAATATTTTCAGTACTTTCCTTTGGACCTTTTTGTATTTTTTAAAGTACTGACACAGGACTTTATCTTTGTTATAATTCACTCACACTAGCATGGAGTCTGCCATTTCCTATATAATTAGGCCATCTGATGAGTATGAACTAGTGTTTATATGTAAGACCTTCAGAATCAAGGTATAAAGTACAGTATATGAAGAGCTTTCATCCTTTTCCAGAAATATATTTCCTTTATGCCTTTTCTCATATGTAGGTGATTGGTGGCATTATGCTATAGATCACTTATTTTCACCACATTTCTCTCATAAAGTTCCATAATTTCTGTAAGATTTTTGTTATTAGAAAGATAGATTTGTGTCCATGAACTTTGGAATCATGGGACAGACTGTATAGTTTCTCTTTTCCTCTTATTGAGTCTAGATATCCATAGATAATCATCTCCAGTTTTCTTGGAGTTTTTGTTTTGTTTTGTTTTATTAGTAACTCTTTTGAGAAAGTAGGGATTTTGTATTTTGTAATAATTTTATTATAATTATATGTAGAGAATTCAGAAATAGGAGAAAGAAATCTTATGTTTGATCCAGAGATGAAAGAAGATATAGGAACTCTGAGATTCCTAATAGTAAGGATTATTTCATTAACTCTATGTGTATTCTCAGTGCCCTTCATAGTGTCTGGTATGTAGTAGGTGCTTAACAAATATGTGTTGGTGAGTTGATTTCTGGCATGATGTTAAATAGAATTCTCTATTAACCAGCACTTCTGACCATTTAGAGTTGTGTTGGATGCTTATAATTGGTAATAAAGAGACAGAGATTATGATTAAGAACTCTAAGAATGTGAGAACTTAAAGGGACCCCAGAGATCATTTTATCTAACTTGAGTATCTAGGATTAAGGCCTAGATTTTAGGCCATATAACATAAGGGTCAAGGCCTCAGTCATTGGCTCATTTGGGTAGGAACTTAATAAGAAAGATAGTCTTTTTATCAAGGTCAGAGTCCTCTATATTTGGAGGACTAAATAGACAGGAATCTCATTTGTTGAAGGAATATATTAAAGAAGAAACCCTCTTAGGAGGAAATAAGATCATAAGAACTCACTTTCTAATGACTGAGGAACCAGGACACAGGATCAGAACCAGATTGACTTGATGTTGAGTGAGAGAATTACTGAATTATGATTCTTTCTCTCTCCTTATTAGTCTTAAAGCAAGATTAGGTCTTCAGGTGAGAGCTCAGCAGATATCCTTGTCAGGTTTAGAGACACACAGAATAGCTCAAGAATAAAATTAGAAATATGATATAAAACCATCATTACCTTTTGCAAGACAATTCAATTTGCAAGACAATTTCTGATGGTGGGTCAATTTCATTCTATGTAGTTAAAAGAATGACCTCCATGCTGGAGCAGAAGGAGATCTCAAAAAGTTCCCTATCTGGGATAATGTAGCAAGGCAATATAAACTAAAATTCAATAAGCTTCTGAGGATGTTGCTTTTTGTACAAAATCCATAATGGCTTAGATTTTTGAAAATTCCTTTGCCATCAGCTCTTTACCTGCCCATTAAAAGCACCTGTCCCTGTGGATTTTCCACACTGTAAAAGTTTCCCCATTATTCTTTAATCAGCATGCAGCAGCTAAAAACTTATTAGTTTTGTCTTTTTCCAGATACAATGGGGATGAATTCTCTTCTGGGTATCCCTGAAGTGAATCACAGTATGTAAACATCCTATAGATATTGATATATTGATTAAATAACGGTCTGCTTCATATGACTTTGATCTTTTTCTTCTTTTTTTTAAAAACAACTCATTGTTTCAAAGATTAAACTAGTGTAAAGAATATCAGTGCCAAAAATTTAAATAGTGATTTACATAAAAGAAAATAAGTATATTTCTGAATATTCTCAGGAAATAATTATGAAGAAATTTTTAGCAAATCAAGTGAAATATAAAATCCTCATATCCTACTATCCTAGAATACATATAGCAATGTGATATACCACATATATGTGTGTATCCATTTTATATTACATATGTATATACAAATAGACCAAAAATTGTCCTAACATTCCCATGCAAAAAAATTTCATAGATAATTTTCGAGAATACTCTTCATAGTTGACTAATACATAATATGATAATTCCTTTTTAATGGACCAAAATCAAAGCATTATAAAGAAGTCAATTCTGTTCGAAGACATGGAAGTCATTGCTCTTTTGAACGATCCTGGTTATCATGTTGTTTTTATACAGGAAAATATAATTTACAAAGAAATTATGGTTACATGTTACCCCATCAGAAGAATATAAAAAGGATTAAGAGAATAAAATCAACAAAACAAAACAAAACAAAAAAACAAAACAAATATGAACACCTGAGACTTTAAAAAAAATTTCTTAGCATATTGACAATGAGTTATAGATATTGGTAGGTTGCCTTTCTGGAGAGTGATGAGAATTAATGCATTGGTTTAAGCCAGATATATGCCAGAGTAATGGACTTAGAGTCAAGAAAATCTGAGTTCAATTGGCTAAGATGACAGGAAAAAATAATGAACAATGTTGGTGGGGCTGTGGGAAAACTGGGACACTGATACATTGTTGGTGGAGTTGTGAAAGAATCCAACCATTCTGAAGAGCAATCTGGAATTATGCCCCAAAAGTTATCAAACTGTGCATACCCTTTGATCCAGCAGTGCTACTACTGGGCTTATATCCCAAGGAAATACTAAAGAAGGGAAAGGTTCCTGTATGTGCCAAAATGTTTGTGGCAGCCCTTTTCGTAGTGGCTAGAAACTGGAAAATGAATGGATGTCCATCAATTGGAGAATGGTTGGGTACATTATGGTATATGAATGTTATGGAATATTATTGCTCTGTAAGAAATGACCAGCAGGATGAATACAGAGAGGCTTGGAGAGACTTACATGAACTGATGCTGAGTGAAATGAGCAGAACTAGGAGATCACTATACACTTCAAAAATGATACTGTATGAAGATGTATTCTAATGGAAGTGGATATATTCAACATAGAGAAGATCTAATTCAGTTCCAGTTGATCAATGATGGACGGAATCAGCTACACCCAGAGAAGAAACCCTGGGAATTGAGTGTAAACTGTTTTTACTATTGTCTTTCTTCCCAGGTTACTTTTACCTTTTGAATCCAATTCTTCCTGTGCAACAAGAAATTCAGTTCTTCACACATATATTGTATCTAGGATATGCTATAACACATTTAACATGTATGGAATTGCCTGTCATCTAGGGGAGGGGATAGAGGGAAAGAGGGGAAAATTCAGAACAGAAGTGAGTACAAGGGATAATGTTGTAAAAAAAAATTACTCATGCATATGTACTGTCAAAAATGTTATAATTATAAAATTAACTGAAAAATATAAAAAAAAGAAAATCTGAGTTCAAATCCTTCTTCAGACAATCAATAGATATGTGAGACTCCTAGCAAGTCAGTTGATCTCTCTCAGTCTCAATTTCCCCATCCATAAAAGGAGAATAATAATAATAGGATTGATGTGAGAATAAAAAATGAAATAACAAATATTTGTTACAAGTGCTTTGTAATCCTAAAAGCACAATAAATACGAGCTATTTTATCTTTTCTATTTTATTTGTTGGTGAAGCAATTGGGATTAAGAGAATTGCAGGATCACACAGCTAATAAGTGTTAAGTGTCTGAAGTCAGATTTGAATGCAAATTCTCCTAACTTCAGGGCCAGTGCTCTAACTATTGAGCTACCTAGCTATGCTTCTCCTCTCTTCCCCTACCCCATTATTTTTTCTAAAGGAAATAATGATTACTTTCTTCTTTGGAGCATCATTATGGATTTTTTTAACCTTTATAAAAGCACAAGTGTTTCATAAATTGAATATTTTCTTGATAGCACAAGACAGAGCTTGACAACTTTTAATAGATTTTGAAACCCAATTTGATGTCTGACATGATAATGAAATATCTATCACTGGTTGGTCTTCATTGAAAATTTTTAGAAATAAAAGAGTCATTTAAAATAAGTGACAAAAATAATGGTTGGGAAAGTTATGCTATTCATCTTGGGGATAGGAGTGTGGAACCCACAAGCATCTGTAAGAAAAACAGAAAATGATAGATGTTGATGGTGATCAGTGATGGATATGCCTTGGATCACTATTGCAGCACATCTGAAATTTCAGGGCAGCCTCTTTGATGTGGTCCCATGGGAAGGGCCTACCTCTCATACCAATAATGTAGTGATGATCTGCTAATAGGGAAAACATGTAACCCAATATGTCTATGTGGGAGCATTGGAAGAACTCTAGATGCAATTTAGAACATAAGCTTTATAGTCAAGAAGTTAAATTAGCTAGTATTCATATTAACTTTAATTATCATTAAGTCTTACTCCTTTTAGTGTGTTAATAATTTCCCATTCTTAATTGTGAATGGATGGATAAAGAGAAGATTTAAATGAAAACTTTCCTTGGGCTTAAGGATGGTTTAAGAACTGATAACTTTAGTCCCTTGGTTGATTGTTTTGTCTATATCTGTATGTTTAAAATAGGTTCTGTGGACCCCCATTGGTCTACTGAAATTCTGCAGGTGTCTCTCAGGCTAGCAGGGGTCTAGGAAAAAGGAGGTCAACATTCATCTGGGTGGTCCTAGCAAAGGCTAGCCAGGAACAATAGATTCGGCCAGTATGAAGAGGATTGTATGTGTAATTGTGTGTGTGTTTGTGATTTCTAGGTATCTGTGTTGTACCTATAAATTTTTAGACATACTGTATGTGCCCAAACTGGAAAAACTGATGTCTGTCTTACTTTTCATTATGCTTTCATTAATCTAGTGAGAGGATGGGGGTATAGAGTAGTGTGTGAATGCCGATAAGTTGGGAGTGGGTTCACAAGTATAGTTTTTTGAAATAAAGTGACTGAAGCCCATTCACTGACTGACTATATTGTCATATATTGTCATATAATATATATAATAGTATTAGAAAACCAAGAGTATTCTCTTTTACTTGGTCAAAAAAATGTAAATAAATAAATTGCTACCTAGCTTTAATAATTGAATGGATATCACCTCACTCAAATGGAGAACTATTGAAGACTTTAGCTTAAAAAGTCCAAGGTCTCCCTCTGCATCCAGAGCCATCTCCAGTTGTCTTGGTCTATATTTGGCCATTGAACCCAGGTGATTCTGGAGGGGAAAGTGAGACAGGTGACCTTGCACACCTCCCTCACTAATGCATATCATGGCATTACCTCCCTGATACCATGACTTCATCTTTCTAAACTTATAAGGTTTGGAAAAACCTTATAAAAGGAAGATTTTGGACTAATTTGTCTATATAGTCATTTTAACTATTTTGTTCTACTATTCTAATTATTTGCAATCTCAAAAAAGATTGAGAAACTTGAGATCTGTGTGATTCCAAGAAATTGATTGGTCTTATTCTCCATTTGCAAATATGTAGATACTGGTTTTATCCATAAAGCTTCACTGTAATTATTATTTAAGTCTCTTCACCCACAAAACATCTGTAAGTACTGGAAACAAATATCATTCTATCAAATTGCATTTCCTTTTTATTCCTAATTTGTTCTGTTAACCAGCAAATAATTGAGAATTCAGTTAAGCCTAATAGTAAAATGAAAAACAAGAGAACAATCAATTCCCTTCCATTCATTTCCAGCAAATATTAAATGTTTATTATGTACCCTTTGCACTAATGGAGTACTGAGGATACACTGGCAAAAAATGAAATAGCTCTGTCCTTAGGGAACTTTCATTCCATTAGGGAGATACAGCAAGTTTACAACTTAGGTGGAAGGAAATGATAGATGTTGATGGTGATCAGTGATAGACATGTTTCAGATCACTATTGAGGAACATCTGAAACTTCAGGGTGGCCTCTTTGATGTGGCCCCAAGGGGAGGGCTATGTGAGATAAAATGGTGAAGGGGGCTAACAATTAAGATAACCAGGAAAGGCTTCACAGAAAATACTGATATCTTGAAAAGAAAAGATGGTTTCTAGAAGCAAGTATAAAAGCTGGAAAAGGCTTCAAATACAGGGCTTCTTAAACTTTTTCCATTTGTGACCCCTTTTCCTCTAAGAAATTTTTATGTATGGCCCCAGGTAGATATGTGAAAAAGGTATATAAATTGAACATTTACTGATAATAAATCATAATTTTGAGACCTCCACATTCAGTTAAGACACCTCAGATGGGATCTCAAACCACAATTTAAGAGGCTTTGATCTACTCTAATCTCTCTCTTTTATAGATGAAGAAGAAGCTGAAGTCCAAAACTGACCTGGCCAGGGTCACAGCTGGAATTCTGGATCTAGATTAAGTAGTTTTTGACTATATTACTGTTTCCCAAGTCTGAAAGTCTAACCTGTAATGGGGCATATACCATTTTTGTAAATGAATGGAGGGAAGGGGGCTATAACTCAGAGGAAGGAAGGGGATGGAAAAGTAGGGAAGAGCTGGAAGGAAAGCCTTAAATGACAATCTGAGGCATTTAATCTATATGTGAGAGGCAATATGGAACCCCCTGAGGATTTTAAATAGAGGAGTGACATGGTTACATCTATATTTTAGGAAGATTATGACACTGGTTTAGAGAGGAAATAATATTTATAAAGTACTTTGAAAATCTTAAGGAACTATATAAATGCTAGTTATATTGTTATTGTTGTAGACTGGATCATAGATGTGACACACTGGAAGTAGGGAGACCAATTAGGTAACTACTACCCCAGAAAGGAGAGAAGTGATGATTGTCTGAAAGGGTGGAGGCTAAGTTAGTAGAGAGAGGAGAGGATGTATCTGACAGATTTCATAGAAGTAGAATCAATTAAGACTTAACATCTGATTAGATGTAGTAAGTGAGAGAGAAGGAAAGGAGAAGATGACTCTGAAGGTTTGAACCTGTGTAATTGGGAAAATGATGACGCACTGAGTGGAATAGAGAAGGTGGGGAAAAAAATGTGCATTTAGGGAGGGTCATTACAACCTGGAAAATAAGCTTTTGAATGGCCACATAACTGGTTGTGTTGTCTTTGTTAGATTGGCTGAAAGCAACAAAAATATTATTAAAACTGGATTGACTTGTTATCCTATTGCCAGATAATTCTGATAATACCAGATGCCAAGAACAATGATAATGACTCATATTTATGTAGTGCATTTAAAGCTCTTTCAAATAGAATATCTCATTTAATCTTTATAACTACCTGAGCAGTTAGGTATTATCAGACTATTTTATAGATGAACAAAATGACACTCAAAAGATGAAATGACTTGCTTAAGGTTACATAGTTAGTTGGTAGTCCAGCTTTGACAGCTATTCACCTCTTTGGACATAAAGTTCAGCGTTATATTATCATATACCCCAAGAGAGTTGTAGGAAGTATCCCAAAAGTTTGACCATAGTTTTAAGCCACTAGAGCTAATTATTGTAATTATTAAAACTACTTAAACTATTAAAGCTTAAAACTACCCTAAGATTTTTGGGACATTCTGTATTTCAAGCACTGTCAAATTCTGATTTTATTTGCACAAGGTGAATAGAGTGGACATATGAAGATCTCAATTACCATTCTTTTTTTATTTCGTTTTAACTTTGTAGTAGACACATATATTCTCTCTATATCTATCTATAGATATACAGATATGCATAGATACATATATATGTGTATATCTATATCTATATCTATATCTATATCTATATATATAGAAAGAGAGAGAGAGAAGCAGAGACAAAGAAAGGAAGATAGAAAAGAGGGAGAGAAAGAAAGAGAAGGAGAGAGAGAAACAGAGAGAGAAAGAGAGAAAGGAAGAGAAAAAAGAGGAAGAGACAGAGAGAGAGAGAGTTAGAAAGAGAAACACAGAGAAAGGAAAAGAAGAAGAGAGAGGCAGAGAGAGAGAGACAGAAATAGAAAGAGAAAAAGAAACAGAGAAAGAGAAAGGTAAAGAAGAAGAAAGAGTCAAAGAGCAAGAGAGACAGAGAAGTAGAGAGAAAGACAGAGAAAGAGAAAGATATACATAGAGAGACAGAGACAGAGGTGTGTGTGTGTGTGTGTGTGTGTGTGTGTGTGTGTGTATTTGTGTATATGTGCAGATATCTCCTAATTTTGTGTTTTAAATGTTTCTGGCTTTGTGACATTTATCAATTGTGTTTTTGTTTTCTCTACTAATTCTTTCTGCTTCACTTATTGAATTAAGACTTTGTTTTAAGGCCAAACTGTGTACTTTGGGGGATGATTTTAGAGACTTGTTTAGTTTTGATGGGGCAAGAAATGGGGCAATTAGTTCAACAAGAATCTCAGGGACAACTCAGTCCTGGACCTGTAAACTTTCTGTGAGACTTCAGATGATTGATCTGGGGTGTGATCTGATTGCTGTTCTTTCAACCTGAACTTGGTAGGCTCTTGACCCTATCAACTAGAGACTTGGGCCTGGTTGGAACTCTCAGAGATTTGCTGATCCCAGTTTCTGGTCAGTTAGCTGGGAGGCTCTGCAGGTTCAAAGTGGTATCTTTACTCTTGCTTTGGGGTTGAAATAACACATTAGCAGGCTCTTCCCTGGTCGATATTCACTAAGCCATTGCATAGCTGTGGACCACAGGTTCCATCCCTGATGTGTTTGAAGGCTCCAAAATGTACCATAGAGTTTTTTCTGCTTTTGTTCCTTGCCCTGGGACACAGTTGCTAGCTAGTTCTAGCCCATTTTAGAATTCTAGGAAGACCTGCTTTAGGTCTTTTTGTCTAGACCCATTCATTCTCCAGTAAATTCAAGCCTGGTTGTTTCTCTGTGATGAGCTAGGCCATAAAAAAAATGATCTACTATGATTTATCCTTCCATTTCCCAAAAAACCCAAAACAAAACAAAACATTCAATGTGGTGTCCTTCTTTCATCTTTTTTGGACTAATTGTAAAAGAACTGGGTTATACTGTTTCTTCTTCCTCTGCCAACTTTTACAATTACTAGTAGATAGTTCATGAAAATCCCTGTGTCCAAAAATTCATCTCTCTGCAACTAATCTGGTGGTGAGCCTCTCCAAGTTTTAGCTTGTCTTTGATTAACAGATATAGTCTATGATTTGATCAATAGCTAGAGTTTTTCCTGCTTGGTAGAACCAGCAAGAGCTTAAGTTCAGCTGACTGTGGTATAATCATTAAGAATCTGGAGCCATCCCCATGATACGATGGGCCTTTAATTTGAGCAAAACTTTTGCTTCTTAAAATACTACCTTAGAAAGGTCATAAAAATGAATGACAAAATTTAATCCAGTAACTTCTGAGTGCTTTGAGAAGGCAAAAATTGTAAAAATAGGTTACTTTCAGATAGACATTTGCAAAGATAATTTTTTAACGTTAAACTTCATGAATTTTCTGTAATACAGCAATATAAAGTCTATATTACACAAGTTGTTGGTGGTAGGTAAACCTACCAGAGGTCAAATATTACCTTTAAGATGTTCAAAAATAAGGGAGAATTTACTATGGGTTTCCTCTACTATAGCCTTGTCAACCTTTTTCACTTAGTGTAACAGTTATATAAATTGTCCTATTTTCCATGACCAATTTTCAGTAGGATCTGAAAAAAGATGATTTTTCCACAAGTTCAGGGTGACAAATATTTCATAGAACCTATGTGTTGTTTAAGAAAGGTGTTGATGAAATGATTTGTAAGGGGCTGAAACTCTTGAGTCAAAACTCCAGTGGCTTCCTCTTGGCTCTTAAGAGAAAAATAAACCACTCTATTTGCCTTCTAAAATCTTTTATAACCTGTACCCTCATATTTTTACACCATTTCATTCAGTCTGTTTTCTAGTCAAAGAGACAGCGTTCTTCATGACCCATAGCACTCCTGCTCCATCTCTGTGGTTCTGCATTGGCTATCCCCTATACTTGGAATACTTTCCCTCCTTACCTCCTCCTTATAGAGAGCTTTTGTTCTTTCAAGATATACAACTTTTTACAAGAGACTTTCCTTGATCTCTTCAACTTCCAGTGCCCTTCCCTTTCTAAAAGAGGCTAAATTTATAATTTCTTTGTATAAGGAACTTCTGGGAGAGGCTTCTTCTGTCAATAGAGGACAGAATGGCCAGAAACCCTGAGGGTTTTCCTTTCCCAAATTAAATTTTTTTTGGGGTGGCCCTAGGTAAAAGAGGTCATTTTTGCCTGAATTCTTACCTATCCTTAATCACTGATTGGTTTGCTTCAGTTAAACTGAGACCTGTTAAAGGTCTAGCTTAAAAAGGCAAAGGATTCCCACTATATCTGAGGCCATTTCCGCTTTTCCTGATCTACATCTTGCCACTGGATTCAGATGTCTCTGGAGGAGAAAGGTGACTTTACACAGCCCTCCCTCACTTAAATCCAATTCACTTACATGCCATGACATTATCTTATTATGCTATTATTATGTCCTTATTATGTCATGGCCCTCTTAGTGAATGAAGGACAAACAATAATATTTACAAGAAGATCAGTACCTGCTCTACAACTTGTAGGTATAGAATGTTGTCTAGGTTAATGAAAGATTAAGTGACTTGCCCAGTGTTACACAGTCACTACTATATAGGAAAGTCTTTTTGATTTTAGGAATTTCTTCCTCTGTATTTAGCTAGCTTTAATTTATTTTATATTTATATCTGATATTTGGATTTATCATATATAATATAACATTATAAAGTAATAATATAATAAAAATAAGATATATCATATTATAATGAAATAATATTTATATAATATTTTAAGGTTTGTGAAATACTATACAATTATGATCCCAGTTTATTCTCATAAAAAAACTGGGAGGTAGGTGCTAGCATTAGCTTCATTTTCCAGGTGAGGAAATTGAGCCATAGTGAGGCTAAGTGACTTGCTCAGGTTCACATAGTTAGTAAGTGTATATATGCTTAAGTATGTGCATATTTAACTTCCCTTTTAGAAAAAGCTCCTCCAAGGAAGGAATTTGTAACCAAAGGAGAACTAGAGATCATTATTAATCACAAAATAAAAATTTTGATTACATCAAATTAAGAAGCTTTTGTACAAACAAAACTAATGAAAACAAGATTAGAAGGGAAGTAACAAATTGGGAAAACATTTTTACAGTTAAAGGTTCTGATAAAGGCCTCATCTCCAAAATATGCAGAGAATTGACTCTAATTTATAAGAAATCAAGCCATTCTCCAATTGGTAAATGGTCAAAGGATATGAACAGACAATTTTCAGATGATGAATATGAAAGAGTGTTCCAAATCACTATTGATCAGAGAAATGCAAATTAAGACAACTCTGAGATACCACTACACACCTGTCAGATTGGCTAAGATGACAGGAACAAATAATGATGAATGTTGGAGGGGCTGTGGGAAAACTGGGACACTGATGCATTGGTGGTGGAGTTGTGAAAGAATCCAACCATTCTGGAGAGCAATCTGGAATTATGCCCAAAATGTTATCAAAATGTGCATACCCTTTGACCCAGCCATACTACTACTGGGCTTATATCCCAAGGAAATACTAAAGAAGGGAAAGGGACCTGTATGTGCCAAAATGTTTGTGGCAGCCCTTTTCATAGTGGCTAGAAGCTGGAAAATGAATGGATGTCCATCAATTGGAGAATGGTTGGGTACATTATGGTATATGAATGTTATGGAATATTATTGTTCTGTAAAAAATGACCAACAGGATGAATACAGAGAGGCTTGGAGAGACTTACATGAACTGATGCTGAGTGAAATGAGCAGAACTAGGAGATCATTATACACTTCAACAATGATACTGTATAAGGCTGTATTCTGATGGAAGTGGATATCTTCAACATAGAGAAGAGCTAATCCAATTCCAATTGATCAATGATGGACAGAATCAGCTACACCCAGAAAAAGGAACACTGGGAAATGAGTGTAAACTGTGTGTAAGGGGCCTTTAAATGGGTGCCACAGCGCATCGGGAGATTGAGGCCCGGAAGTAATTTCTGTGGATATTAGGACTGCCCTTGGGCGGGATCCTGGCCATATTGAGATAGCTTTGTAATGGGTGACTCTCTTGCTGATTGGCTGTGTGTGTGACCTCACAGGCCCTATATAAGCCCACTGCAGCTAGTAGGCGGCCTCTTTAACCTCGCGCTCTTCACCCTGGCTCCCTAGCCTGGGTGGCCAAGCCAAGATGGGTAGCCAAAAGAGGTCAGGGTTTTGGTAGTGAACACATGGGTCTTCTGACCAGGTGTTCACTCGGGAACCAACAAGTCAGGGCATCAAGTCAGGGCATTATGTGAGTAGGTATAATAAAGGCTTTTAAGATTACACGTGGCTGTTCTTGAGTGCGCTACCGGTTATTAAGCTATAGATTCAAGAGATTGTGGCCAGAGACCTTAGAAGGCCTCAGAGGAGGTGAGCCGGGTAGAGTTCACACTGCAAAGGACAGTGGTCAAAGGTACTCTGGTGGGTCTAGGACAGACTAGTAATTGTAACTGCCAGGAGAACACGTTACAACTGTGAGCATTTTTTTTTTTCTTCCCAGATTATTTTTACCTTCTGAATCCAATTCTTCCTTTGCAACAACTACAACACAATTTGGTTCTGCACATATATATTGTATCTAGGATATACTATAAGATATTTAATATGTATGGGAATGCCTGCCATCTAGGGGAGGAGGTGGAGGGAAGGAGGGGAAAAATTTGGAACAGAAGGGAGTACAAGGGATAATGTTGTAAAAAATTACCTATGCATATGTACTGCCAAAAATGTTATAATTATAAAATTAATAAAAAAAATTTAAAAAAAAAAGAAGAAAAAGAAAAAGAAAAAGCTCCTCCAGGCCAAGAGTTGTTTCATTCTTTGTAACAGTATCCCCATCTCTTAGCACCAGTGCCTGGTACATAAGAAAGTAATTAATAAATGTTTCTTGGTTTTTTGATTGATTGATTATGCTGCTTCTTCTTCATAGGAAGTTCCAGGAATTCCAGCTCCTGGTCCAATTGGGACCAGCCAACATAGATCCTAATCTCATAATCATGCCATCACATTTGAACAACTGCTCCCACCACAAAAATTACTTTGATTATCTGGAAAGATATTTTCTCTTTCTTGAGTTAATGATAATGAGCTGCATTTGAGTATGGAGATGGGAAAACTCTTGGAGTGGTCAAAACATATAGAGGGTCATTTTAATATGGTTGATTGTTAAGAGTCACCAAGCCTCGTGTTAAAAGAGAAGAAGAAAAAAACTCATTAGAATTTGAGATAAAGCTGATTATAGATGAATGCACAGAATTGAATGTTAAGAAGATTAAGAGGAGCCCTGGCCAAGTGTTGTTATATTCCATTGGGACTACTCTAATGCGGACACCATCCCAATCAGTGGTACCCAAAGGCAATTTTTACCTCTGTGTATCTATCCTGCTGGAGAGTAAACTCAGAGTTTGGCCAAAGGTAACAATAAATATTAAAACCTTTATTATCAATGTTTGATAGAACCATGAAACATTTATCATTATGTACTGTTTCGTTTTCGGCAAAGAAGCAGGTGATTTTTTTAAAAAAGATTTTATCATTAGGTCATTTAAAAAAAGATCTAATTATCTTTCTACCAATTTCTCTTTGTTATCTCTTTCTATAGCAGGGTAAACAAAGAAATCCTACCTTGGAAGGAAATAACACTTGCTCACAATAAAATAGTTTGTTCAAAATCAAGGTCGGTTGCAGAGAGGCTGTTGTGTTTTGACTCTTTTTAAATTTTCTGTTTAACCCCTTTCACTGTGTAGCTCTGAACAAGCTTTCAGTGGCTCAGATACAAATGCATTCAGACATTTTTGCAGTCACAAAAGCCTAGTTTCCAGTGATAGGAAGAATTAACAAGAAAATTTCTTCAGCAGGCACTTAGTAACCTTATTACCTGGGGTAGTAGAGATGGTAGTGGTGGTAGAGAAATGTCTTTCTGTGAAATTAAAAAGAAAAAAAAAAAACCCTTGAGCATTCTGAATGTAACTGCATATCTATTTGTTCCCTTTTGTGTGGTCATATAAAGCAAGTAACATAATAAGTTGTGTTTATAAAATATGATTAAGGTGAAATTTCTTAAAATATCTTTTATAATTAACCTTTAGAAAATTATCTTTACAAAAGTTGACGATGAACAGTTGGCCTTGGTCTTCCTCATGTGAATAGAATGAAACACACATTTTCTATACATGTATTTATTTTGATAAGCCAGTTATTAAAAAGGTTCTGCATTACTCCAGAAAGTGTGGAATTTACTCTATTTTTATTGGAATGTGTGAAGTTCAGGATAGATTTTTAAGACCTCACAGAAAAATAGAATGTCACTTCTGGAAGATGTTAGCTGATGTTCATTGGTTCTATGTAGGTGAGGTGGAATTGAAAAGGTGTCTACCACTTAACACAGGGGTTGGAACATGGTAAGCACTTAAGAATTTCTTGTTGACTGACTAGCTGACTTGCCTCCTGAATAAAGCAGTTACCCTGCTTCTGGTGGATTTGAATTACAGCCTCTGGGGTTTATTGCCATTTTGGATCCTAAATGGCTAATTGATGGGTGTTCCTGGTCTGATTCTATCTTGGGAATATGAATTTGAAGCCTCTGTCTTTTTCACTGAGGGCTCTGCCCTGGACCCTATTTTCTTCTTCCTTTATATAATTTCACTTGCTATCATCAGCTCTCTTGGATTCCGTTATCATATCCATGCAGATGATTCTCAATCTGCTTATCTGGTCCTAGTCTTGCATGTTCAGCTGCCCATTAGACATCTTGAATTGGGTGTCCTGTAGCTTAATATCTAAAACTGAATTCATTATCTTTTGTCCAACTTTCCCCTCTCACTTTCAAATCTCTATACTACTGTTGGAGGACCATCATCCTCCCCGTGCCCCAGGCTCATGTTCTAGGTATCACATCCTGATTCCTTTCTCTCATTGCCCATATTCAATTGCTTGTCAAGGCTTGTTGCTTTTTCATTTGTAAAATACTCCTTTCTATCCTGTGATACTGAGACATTATTGATTAGTTGTTTTTCTTTCATGTCTGATTCTTTGTGATCCCATTTGAGGTTTCCTTGGCAAGGATACTATAATGATTTGCCATTTCTTTTTCCAGCTCATTTTAGAAATAAGGAAATTGAGGCAAACAGTGGCTTGCCCAAGATCATATAGCTAGAAAGTTTCTGAGGATTCAGGAAATTGAATCTTCCTAACTCTAGGCCTGTGACTCTATCCATTGTGCTGCTTAGCTGCCCTCTTTGTTGTTATTACCTCTGCACAAATACCTCTTTTCATTGCAACTGAACTATTGATAAAACCCACTGGTTGGTCTGTCTACCACAAGTTTCTCCCCATTTTAATCCATTTTCCATTCATCTGCTAAAGTGATTTTCCTAAATCCAGGTTCAACTATATCACCTTCTTCAATAAACTTCAGTAGCTTCCTATTGTCTCCAGGATTAAATATAAAATTCTCTGTTGATCATTAATGCCCTTGATAACTCTCCTCTCTGCCTCCTTCCTTCCATTATACAACACATATAATATTTGATTCAATGACACTGAATACTGTTCCATGAATAAGACTCCATCATTTTCACTGGCTATCTTTCATACCTAGAATCTTTTCCCTTTGTATCTCCACCTTTAGATTTCCTTCAAGTCCCAGCTAAAAATCCATTTTCTATAGGAAACATTTTCCTGATCTCTCTTAATACAAATTCTTTCCTTCTGTTTATTATTTCCCCATTTCCCTATATATAATTTGTTTGCATGTAGTTGTTAGGATGTTGTCTCTCAGGCAGTGAGCATCATGGGGAAGCAAAGAAAGGCAAAAGATAGTTCTTGCCATCATTTTCCCAGCAGTTAGCCTGACAGAGAATAAGGGACTTAAATGTTATTTGATCAACAAAATATGGTTTAGATTTGGTGAATATTGGTTCTTTTCTACACCACCCATTATGCTTCACTTGATCTGCTGTTCCT